>NC_088934.1:52840000-53097500 GCF_038396675.1 Hydra vulgaris
GAGGTTAAGTATTTTGATGTAATAATACGAAATCTCTTGTACGTGTTACAGTGCTCAATATTATTAAATAATAGAGCTGTATATATTTATATTTTATTTAGATAAATAAAAACAACAGATTAGTGGGACTTTAAGTTTCATGTCTGAAGGCAATCATTAGTCATTAATACAAACAAAAAATGTTAACAAACTGTTACAAAAACATAAAAATTACTGTAGAAAGACTTCTGACGTTATAAACAAATCTATGTAAAAAGCAAATCAAAAAACAAAAAGCTGTTATAGTTGAATAGTCTCCTGTGTCAAATAAAGATAATAAGAATTTTTTTAAATGTCGTCACTGAGATACAATTTCCTTTTTTTATATTCGGTAGATTTTTTCCATTATGTGATAAAATAACATATTTTTCGCAGAGACAAAGGTGGCATATTTTTGTTGCTAGATTGTAAGGTTTGCAACATGTAACAATTTTCCATTCTATAATTCTATTTTATGTTTTAAATTAAGATGTCTTTAAACAATTAAATTACTTTTAAACTATCACTACCCCGATGTTTCCCGATAAACTTCTTTGCATTTTTTGCCCTTTTTTACTTTTTACTTGCTTTACTTTTTATCTTTGACTTTTTACTGACATCTCCTAAAAACTATATATCGAATCCATTGTAAAATCAGCATCTGCTGGTGGTCTTTATTTATCTTGCTTGTCTTACTCCTGATTATATTCTCTTCCTCTATATAAATCTTCACTTAATAAAATAAATGTTGAAATTTGCAGCCATACATTCATTTCTGTTTCATTATTGGTTTGGTTCATTTTTTTGCTTTTATACAAATACTGTCATGGTTGCTAATTAAAAGAGCATCAATTTTTACCTACCTAAATTCAGTGGGGTCCGACTCGGCAAAATTCGCATTAAATTCTTGTAATTGCTAACGCAAAGGCTTCTGGGATGTGTAGCACAGCCAGATTGTAAACATAAACAAAAAAATATTTATAAAAAATTACAACTTTTACTTTGTTATAACATAATTCAATCAATTTTAATTTATTTTTCTTTCCATTTACTTAAAATTGTTTAAATGTAGTATAGAATACTACATTTAAACAATTTAATGTATATATAATATATATATATATATATATATATATATATATATATATATATATATATATATATATATATATATATATATATATATAGAACTCTTATATGTTGTCAGAAAGTTTTTTCCATATTTTGTTGACAAAATGTAAAAATTAATATGCAAGAGCGGAATTTTTTTTTTTATTAATTGATAGACTGCCTGCCCCAACCAAACCCTCACTTGATGTAGCAGCACTCGCTTGCAAGTCAGGCTAAAAGATAGTAGATGTAGCAGCAATCCGTTGCGTGTCAGGCTGTTTGTCAGTCAATATAGCAGCACTCCCTTGCGAGTCAGGCTATAAGATAGTCGATGTAGCAACACTACGCTCATGATTAATAGTAAAAAAAAGTAAAAACATTTTATTAAAAAAATAAAAAATAAAAACAGTTTATTAAAAAAAATAAAAATAAAAACTTTGTTTATATTGTTAAAAACAATTAGAATGTTTTCAAAACATTCAGAATGTTTTTAAAAACATGCTGGTCAATTAAATTTGCGTTTTTGTGGTTTTTTTAAAAAACGATTAATTTGTATTTAAATTAATGGTTTTAACTTTCTGACAACACGCAAATGTTGGATGAAAGTCAAAAGTAATTAAAAGTGACGTATGTGTTGGCGTAAGAATCATTTTTTTCCTTCCGCTCTTCCCAAATGCAACAAACTATAGAACTATATATATTTATGTAAATAAATTATGTTAGTGTATTCTACAAATAGTGTGCTCTTAAATGTTCTTAAAGAACAAGGTCATCTTCTTGATGAGCCTACAGATAGCAAAACAACTTGTTGAAGAAATTTAGATAAGTGTTTTTACTAACTTATATATATATATATATATATATATATATATATATATATATATATATATATATATATATATTAGTAAAAAAACTAACTTTTATCTTCAACAGCATGTTTCGCTATCAGCAGGCTTATCATATATATATATATATATATATATATATATATATATATATATATATATATATATATATATATATATATATATATATATATATATATATATATATATATATATATATATTTATATATATATATATTATCTAGCTTAGCATATTTGTGTAACAAATTATTACCATATTTTTGTTACATTAATTAAATATGCCAAACCCTCAGTCGACGTATCAGCACTCCTGTGAGAGTCAGGCTATTTGTCAGTCGATGTATGTATTGAAGCCCCGGCAGCAGGCTTTTTCAGTATGACATCACACTACTCACCTAAACCAGCAATATAATATATATATAATATATTATTAAACAATTATTACTATATATATATTTGCCTTCACTCAATAATACCTCTTACAACTATCTTGCTATTTTACTCCAAACATATAATCATAATAATAATAACTTTTACTGTATTGTAAAGAGTACTTTTTTTGTGTGAATTATATATATATATATATATATATATATATATATATATATATATATATATATATATATATATATATATATATGTATGCATAATTTTTTATTTTAGATGTAAACATTAATAAAACAGTTGTAAGCAAAAATAAATCAGGTATCATTACAGTTTTTAAAGAAAACTGCAATTTTACTTTCCTATATAATCTTCAATCAAAAAAAATTGTTTGTATTATTCATAAATAGTAAAATATTATATTTGAAGTTGAAAAATGTTTATTCATTTTTTTGAGATGTGCTAAATTGAAATTACAAGTTTTCGATATGCTTAACAATTTTTATTTCATATTTAAGATGTGGAAAATAAAAATAATAAATATATTTATAAAAACATAAAAAACAATAACGAAAGCACATTAACACCAGAAGGAACGTTTGAGTTGTTTTATACTAACAGAGCTCAATAAACAATTCATACAGCAGTTGTATAATTTTGGGCTACTAAATAAATCTCTAAATATTAGAACATTTACAAAACTTGAATATAATCTCATCTTAGTGTTGTCAAAAAAATGTTTTTTTGTTTAAATAAAACCCTGATTGCTGTCTACCATACAGTTATATTATAAACCTTCTAGCATACTGCAAAGGGTAGTAAAGAATTGAAACGTACATATGTTTTAAAAAAAACATGTTCATGTGACTAATATTTTTAGTAAACCAATTAGTAATAGGTTTGTTATAATACTTTGTTATAAATACTTATAGTAAATACAATTAGTAATAGGTTTATTATAATACTTTGTTATAAATACTTATACAGGTTTGTTATAATACTTTGTTATAAATACTTTGTTAAACAATGTAACATTCTTTGTAAACAGTATAACAATGTAACATTTTGAAAACATTTAGAATATAAGAATAAAAATAGCGCTTCATGGCATTTTTAATGTTTGTATTTTTTTTATATTTTGAACAATAAAAATAATATTAAAGGTTGTTTTTATAATTCAAAATATAACAAAAATACAAACATTAAAAAAGCCATAAAAAGGTATTTTTATACATATATATTTCATCGTTTTTTAAATAAACCATTTGATTTTTAACTAAAAAAATATTGCTGCTATATTTTATTGAAGCATTATTGTTTAAAATAATTTAAAACCATCTCTACAAAAGCATTACTCTTTACAAATCTGTCAAAACGTCTTGACATAAATATTATTGTTTACAAATCTGGCTGTACTAGACATCCCAGAATCCCCGTTCGCTAAATTACAAGAAAACTTGCGAGTCGAACACCACTGCCTAAATTTATGTATAAATTTAAAAGTCTACCAAAACTTATGGCTTGCATAAATTTTAGTAGATTTTTTAGAGCTTTAAAGTTTAGATAAAAATAAACTTGGAAGACTTTTCTGGGAACATTATTATTTTGGTGAAGTCATTTTTTTTTTTTTTTTTTTAGATTATTCACCTCCCCAAGGCCCGAGGGGGGCCACTACAGTCGAGGAGGCTACTCATTTTTTTTTTTTTTAGTTGTTATTCGTGGTACAACCCTCTCTCAACTCTTTAACTCCGAAACACGAACCTTTCCGAGCAAGGCCGCTGCGCGGAGAAACTAAGTTAAGCGCGGTACTTCCAGGGACGTGGTGGGAGTCGAACTCCGAACCTCTCGCTTATGAAGCGAGCGCTCTTACCACTACACCACTACCGCATTTAGTGAAGATCTTTTTGCAATAATTTTTCCTACACACTTAAAAAGCTTAAATTCATCTACATTTTCCCCATATGTATTAGTGTTAGTGCAAGGAAAAAAAAAATTGACATTATTTTTAGTTTTTTTCTTCTAAATGTTTCGAAGTTTTTATTGTATTATTAATTTAAAATTGTTAGCAAAATTACTAATACAAGAACACATATTGTTTTCTGTTATTTCAAAAAAGACACAAGTTCATTTATTAAAACTTTTTAAAATCAACAAAAAATGTTTTTTTTATAAAAAAGAAATGTTGAATGTGCTAAAGAAACTAAATTAAAATTATTTTTTGGTGTTTACTAACATTTAATGGTGTTTACTAACATTTAATAAAATATGTTGGAACTGCAAACCCTAGTAATGGTTGAATAAAGGTCAAATAAAGCGGTCGAAGAAATTTACAATTAAAATGAACAAAAGATTTCTTGATGAACCTAGCATTTGACCTGCTTTGTCGGAAATTTACATCACCGGTTATTATCTAATTGAATTAAGGGCAGCAGAATTTAGTCTTTAGAGTTTGTTAAATAATTGAATTTTTCCTGGTTTTTAAAATGTAAATACATTTAGTATTGAATTGATTCAATTTATTCAAGGTAGCAAAAATCATAAAAAAAGGAATGAAATATTGGTGTAGGAAATTCACTCATAAAAAGTTTGATATCTTATTCCTTATATTTTTATATTTGATATCTCATTCATTTTTTTCCTGTGAGCAATAGTAATGGCTTTTGTTGATCCAGTCCTTGAAGTTCAAATGAGGTCTGATATTTTAAAGGTACTCTTAAAACATGAGGTTTTTTTTCTTTTTTTTTTAAAAATAAAACAGATTTCATTAAAAGCTTATCAGAAATAAGAAGATTTAGATGTCACGGCGATGAATAAACAAAAATGTTTTTTCATCTTTAACGATCACATCTTTTAAAACCACATCTTTGCTGATCACATCTTTGATGATCTTTTGTCAGAAATGTTTTTAGTAAAAAGATAAAAGTTTTTTTTCTCTTTGCACTTTGAGGATTAAAGACAATATGTTTTGCTGGTTGTTTGTTGATTGCTGGTTGTTTTAGAAAATAAAACAATAGTTATTCAAATTAACTTATGCTTCTTTACATCTGTTAGTATATTTCAAAAAAATACCCATCTTCGAATGATCCTACTAAACCAAAAATTCAATATAAGCTTCTTTTTTTTAAGTTTATAGATTTAGAACAGACTTTTACACTTTTTATATTTGCAATATCCATAAAGCACATTAGTGCTTAGAATATCCATAAAGCACATTAGTGCTTAGAATATCCATAAAGCACATTAGTGCTTAGAATATCCATAAAGCACATTAGTGCTTAGAATATCCATAAAGCACATTAGTGCTTAGAATATCCATAAAGCACATTAGTGCTTAGAATATCCATAAAGCACATTAGTGCTTAGAATATCCATAAAGCACATTAGTGCTTAGAACTTCTTTTTGTGTTTATTATACAAGTTCCAGTTTTTTATATATTCTGTTTACTGTTCTTTTTTTTATAAATTTTTTTAGTAAATCTTAAATTAAAATGTGGTTTCCTGAGTTTTTGTAAGTAAATGTTCTAAAAATATTTTATAATTTTTTTACCATTTTCAATACATAAACCTTTTTTCTTATTAGGTTGTTAAATAGAGGATCAATGTTTGTATTTTCTGAACAACAGTTTTTAAGTCTATTGAATGTGAATGATACATGGCATGCTGAATCCTTTATTGATCTTGGAGCTGGAGATGGTAAAGTTACTGAAGATTTATTGCATCTTTTTGACAAAAAGTATGCTACTGAACAATCTCCTACTATGCAATGGAGACTTAAAGAAAAGGGTTTTTTGTAAGACTATTTCAAAAACTTCTATACATGAGTTTTGTAACATATTTTATTATGTTTATAAATTTTTAAACATATTATGTGTGTTAGTTCATATATATATATATATATATATATATATATATATATATATATATATATATATATATATATATATATATATATATATATATATATATATATATATATATATATATATATATATTATATATATATATATATTATATATATATACATACATACATGCATACATACATACATACATACATACATACATACATACATACATACATACATACATACATACATACATACATACATAGATACATAGATACATAGATACATATATATATATATATATATATATATATATATATATATATATATATATATATATATAATATATATATATATATATATATATATATATATATATATATGTGCAGATATATAATTTATATATATTTAACACAAAGCAGCACTCCTTGCATGTTCTACATATTTGTCAGTCAATGTAGAAGCACTCCTTGCATGTACTACCTATTTGTCAGTTGATATAGCAGCACATTTGTCAGTTGATATAGCATTCTGAATGTTTTTAAAAACTTTTGTGGTTTTTAAAAAAACAATAAATCCAATTAGTTTTCTCAATTAAATTTAATGGTTTTAACATAAAGTGTATTTAATTTTGCCTTCGTTAAACATAAAAGTTGTTAAGAGCTGTTTTTTACCACAAACGGTAAGTTTAAATGCACGCTGTAGGTATATATATTTATATACATATTTATATTGCGGTAGTTGTTTGCAGTAAATAACTGAGTTTTGTAGGAGTTAAATCCACAAGCTGCTGCAAGGCCAAGTGAGCTGTAAAATGAGAAGATCGAAAATGGTTTTGTTTGTCTGACAGTAAGTTATTTAACTCAAGATAGGATTTTAGAAATATGTTAATGAAAGACTCTGCTAAAAATAGAGAAAAGACTGATTGGACAATATTTAAAGTATTTTGCTGATTAAGTATGCAGTGTTTTTACAACCCAAGCCTTGGCCTAATAATAGTGCTAGCAGGGTTGTTAGCAAAAACAGCTATATGTAAATGTGTAAACATATAGTTTACATATTACATATGTTTACACATTAAAACCTAGCAATTTGCTAAGTTATTATGTGTAAACATATATCAATCAATATATTGGCTATTTATTTATACATAGGTATAAAATATGCATTTTATATGTATATTCACACATAAAATGCCAATTATTCACATGATGATGTATATATTTGTATAAAACAAAAATAACTTATTAGCAGAAGGTAATATCTACAGTGAATAAATTTAGACTTGAAATTAGAGATGGGAAACAAACCGAACCCGAACCGAATGAACTGAACTAGAGCATTACCTATGACCGAACTGAACCAAACCCGAACTTTACTTCTTACCAAACCCAACCCGAACTATGAAATTGTTGGGATCAAACCAAACCGAACAAACTGTCCTTACCCTAACCAGACCAAAACAAGATTTTTAATAGTGAAAATTTTGTAAATCGCACTACAATACCAAACATAATGCAATTTTAAAACTATAATGTTTATCTCCACATTTTTTTGTTTTGAGTACAGTAATAATACAAGACATCAATTTGAAAAATACTTGGCACTGCCCATGACAGGGTGTGATGCATTGCAATTCTGGAAAGACAATGACTGTGAACATAAGCTTCCAATAATGGTATTGATTGCTAGAACATTGTTGGCTATTCATGGTACAAGTACTGCCAGTGAAAGAGTCTTTTCAGTGTGTGGGGTGACTATGAGTAATCTCAGGGCTCAAACCCAGAAACATTAGAAATGCTGATATATCTCAAATACAACATGCAGCCCTGATTACTAGACTGACAGTAGGCTACTTAAGCTACCGTTATTTGTGTTCAGAAAGTTACTGCTTTTATGTTTTGTGCATTTTAACTACAGTGGTTTGTTTTTTGAACTTTTGAAGTTGTAGTATTAAAGAACTGCAAGTTATTTTAAATAATTTGCAATGCTTAAACACTTAATATTACTTTTATTAATTTGTATTTTTTTTTTTTTTTAAATCTTCGCTTCCAACAAGGATGCAAACAGCCACTAATTAAAGTTGGAAGTTACTGAAAGAAAAAAGATGAAGATTGTAGAGCAAGATAATGATTGACGGACGACTTAAAGGATTGCAAATTATATGAATCAGGAAAGCAAGATGAAGGAAGCGAATTCCAAAGAGCTGATGTTTGAGGAAAAAAACTAGACAAATAAGCATTTTTGGAGCACTTAGGAACAGTCACAGAAAAAGGATGAGACTTTAATGAATGACGAGTAACACGAGAATGAATTTTAGTAGATGGCACAAGAGACACTAGCTCTTTAGAGCTGTGCCCATTATAGTATTTGTAGAAAAGAGAAAGAGAAGCAACATTACGATGATGTGACAATGGTTGGAGGTTGGCTGCAAGAGCAAGTCTAACTATGTTTACAATGCGTTTTTGCACCTTGTCTAAAAGAGAAATGGCATCATTAGAAGAACCGCCCCAGATATGGCAACAGTATTCCATACAAGACCAGATTTGAGATTTATAGAATCCGAAGTAAGAAAGTGACGAGCTCGATAAAGAGATGCAACCTTAGCAGATGCTAATTTTGCAACTGCTTTGATATATGGTTTCCAAGAAAGATTGGAAGTAAGAGTTAATCCTAGAAGATGAAGAGTAGATGACTCATCGAGTACATCACGATTCATAAATATAGGCAGATCTAAATTATTGCGATAACGATTGGCTGAAAAGAATTGAGTTTTATCTGAATTAAAGTTCACCAGCCACTGTGAGCCCCATGCTGTAGCAGAAGTGAGATCCTTTTCAAGCTCAAATGCCCCCTCCAAGCAATCAGAGGGTGTTGGTTTTTTATCACGACAAGAATAAATGGTAGTATCATCAGCAAACAATGCCACCTTAGATGTGAGAATATCTGGAAGATCATTAATGTAAATTAAAAAGAGTATAGGGCCAAGGATAGAATCCTGAAGTTACAGAATAAGAAGAAGAGTGCTGTCCATCGAGGACAACTTTTATACTACGATTGAAAAGGAAGGATTCAATAATCTTAAAGATGTTGCCGGATACACCATGAGAAGAAAGCTTATGGAGAATTCCAGCATGCCGAACTTTATCAAAAGCTTTTGAAATGTCAAGAGCGATGGCCTTAACCTCTCCACCTTTATCTAATGCACGATAAAACCTATCGGTTATTACTGTTAGCAAATCAGCGCTAGAACAAGAAGATCAAAATCCATATTGACGGTCAGAAAGTAAGTTATTAGATTCAAGATGAGAAATTAAGTGTTTGTTAATTAAAGACTTAAAAACCTTGCTTACGATAGGAAGAAGACTAATGGGACAGTAGTTAGACGAATCAGATTTTCATCCTTTCCAATCGTAGCATAAAAGTTGTCCTCGATGGATAGCACTCTTCTTCTTATTCTGTAACTTCAGGATTCTATCCTTGGCCCTATACTCTTTTTAATTTACATTAATGATCGTCCAGATATTCTCACATCTAAGGTGGCATTGTTTGCTGATGATACTACCATTTATTCTTGTCGTGATAAAAAACCAACACCCTCTGATTGCTTGGAGGGGGCATTTGAGCTTGAAAAGGATCTCACTTCTGCTACAGCATGGGGCTCACAGTGGCTGGTGAACTTTAATTCAGATAAAACTCAATTCTTTTCAGCCAATCGTTATCGCAATAATTTAGATCTGCCTATATTTATGAATCGTGATGTACTCGATGAGTCATCTACTCTTCATCTTCTAGGATTAACTCTTACTTCCAATCTTTCTTGGAAACCATATATCAAATCAAACTTTTTCTTGAAAATCAAACTTTTTCTTGAAAAGTTTGATTCCCATATCTTCTTGAAATGTTGTTATAATGATTTTGATATAAAAAGCAATTATTTAAACATTCTATAAATTCCAAAGAATTTAAATCTGAGTTTACAGGAGCCTTTACTGAACCATTTTATATTAGAAAAATTGAAATCTCTACAAATTTGATTTTCTGTGTATTTAGCATTTTTTGAAAAACAATTAGTCATAATGGTTTAAAACCATTTTATATTAGAATGTTTGATATTTACATGTATGATGGGTCAACTTGGGATCATGCCAATATTGTCAAGACATGCACCAAGAAAACACAGTTAATGTTTTTACTCATAGCTAGGAAATAGAGTAGGGTTATGGAGCTGAAAATAGAATTATTATATCTTGTTCAAGTCATTATGAGATTGCGGACAAATATTTCACCAAAGCAATAGAATTTCTTAATATAACAAGTCATTATGGGATTGATATGGGGGTTTCACCAAAATCCTATGCTACTCATCCAATTTAAACCCCATCAAAAATTGTTAAGTAAAATTGAAAGTAAAAAATTTAAAAAATTTAAACAAAAACATCAGTCTAATTTTGTTAATAAGTGAAGTTCTGGCAAATCCAATAATTATTTGTTGGGTTTTATAAGTTTTATTGATTTAGTATAAAGAAAACATAAAATTTAGAGTTCTGATTATGTTGTTTATCTATAATACAAGTAGTCATGTAAACTACAAGTATTGTTAAAGTGGTCATGTAAACTAAAAGTATTTATATAATGGTTATGTAAATTGCAAGTATTGATGAAGTTGTTGCGTAAACTACAATTTATAAATTGACACAACACACAATTGAATTTATTAATAAGTTCAATTAGGGATTGTCCATAAAGTACGTACGTTCATAGGGGGGAGGGGGAGATCTTCAAAAAGCGTACAAAAGAGTATGGGAGGGGGAGGGGAGGGTTCAATTTAAAAGTACGTACGTCGATTTTCTAATTTGTCACAATTAAACAGCTAATCAATAGAAAAGTTACATTCTGACTAAAGATTCTAGTTTGCCAACATAAAAAGATGTATGGTACATGGAGTAGAGGGTAGGGGAAAGTATGCACCCTTGATCCAAAAATCCAGGGGGGAAAAAAACTAAACAAAAATTTACGAAAGACAAAATTATAAAACTACTTTAGAGTTTTCTATATTTATGGTTCTAATAAACTTTAAGAAAGTATATATAAATTTTGTAGTCAATATTATTTTTACAATTATTATTAATTTAGGAGAATGTTATTAACATAATGCGCCCTGGATTTTATGATCAAGGGTGCATGCTTTCCCCTATAGTTTTCCTCTATGCACACACATGTATGGGCGCCCTCAGATTTTTTTAATGTTCCAGATAAGACGCTTTCACACATCGTGCAAACTCCTAACTTTTGTTTATACCTGTGAGAAGGCCTTGCAAAATATCGGGATGGCGGAGGCCTGTGAACAAAAAGCTCTAAAACGCTTACCCTCCCCTGCCCATATGTGAGCGCACTAATGTAGTAAAATTTTCAACTTTACCATCTAAAACTAAGTTTAAATTTGTTGACAGATTTTAATTTTTGTAGAAAAATATTGTAAATTACAAAAGTTATGACCATGCAAATTTTCCGACCCCCAAAATGAGAGGGGTGTAAATTTTGCATGGTCATAACTTTTTTGTAATTTACAATATCTTTCTACAAAGATTAAAATCTGTCGATAAATTAAAATTTAGTTTTAGATGGTAAAAATAAAATTTTGCTACATATTTCCTTCACGTTTGGGCAGGGAAGGGGGAGGCAAAAGTTTAGGGCTTTTTGTTCCCAGGCCTCTGTCATCCTATTTTTTTGCAAGGCCACCTCATTTGGCATATTAACAAACTTAAGTTTGCACGATGCATGAAAGTGTTCTATCTGGAACATCAAAAAATCCTGAGAGGGCCCATGCACACATGCCACCCCTTATAAGCTGAGAGAGCCCATGCACACATGCCACCCCTGAGTAAGACCTATTTCTTGAGTCGACAAAAAACATGTTTTAAAAGGGCCGTGGTTGGTGGGGTGGAGTCCCCCCCCCCCCAAAAAAAAAAAAAACGTGTCATTGGCGTCTCAAAATCTTCCAAATTTGACCGCTAGGTTTTGCTAAAATAAAAAGCTTCTTAAATTAGCAAAAGGGCACAAAATTTGCTGTTGCCCTCTCCCACTGGGTTTTACCCTTTGTTTTCAATATTACTGATCTCACGTAAGACTCGTTTTTTACTTACTAAAGAGGGGTGCCTGAAAAAAACGTCCACCTTTAGTATAGTTTATTTACATTTGATTCGTTATTAAAACAAATTAGAGGTTTACATAGATTTCACCAGAAATCAAACCTGGTCCTCCTCCGACTATTTCCACCGCATTAACCTCATGCCCAAATACACATTTTTCTTTGAAGTATTTTAAATTTATTTAAATTGTTATTTGCATATATACTGGAAGACATTTTTAAAATGCGCAAACAAAAGGCTTTGGGGTCATATAAAGTATCTAAGGTACCCTCCACCTTTTTGTTTTTTTTAAATAAACTTTTTTATTAAGAAAAAAGAGTTAAGTAGGGGGGGGGGGGGTAATTTAGAAACGTACGTACTTTTTAAGGGGGGGTGGTGGGGACATAAAAGTACGCATGGCAACAGGGGGAGGGGGAGGGGAGGGTCAAATTTCAAAATTTTTGGCGTACGTACTTTATGGACGACCCCTTATGCAAATAGTGTGCTTAGTTATAAAAAATAATTATATATATTATAATTATTTTTTCTTAACTCAAGTGCTGTTTAACATATATTTTTTTATGGTAATTATGCGATTTTGCTTTGTTAGGCAGCTGAATAAAGTGTGTACATGAAATAAATGTTAAAGTAAAAAAATTTACTAAAAAGTTACAAAAGTTAATTTTTATTTTGAACTAAATAATAATATCAATACATTAATAAATGAGACAATAAAATATTTCAAAATAATTAATTTATTCATGTATCTAATAAAATTTCAAACTTATGTTTTGGTGGTACCCATAAGCTTTGGTGGTATCCATAAGCTTTGGTGGTACCCATAAGCTTTGGTGGTACCCATAAACTTTGGCAATCAAAACTATTTGATGCTTTTTTAAATAACATTTTTAAATCTTTAAATCAGGTCAGAACACATGTCTACTATCATGTGATTTAATGAGAGGTAAAAGACATTGTTTTTAATGCTTTCTTAAATTTCTGGCCAATATGTTAACATATTGGCCAGAAAGTGTTGACTTGGAAATATAAGGTGCTGGTTTTTTGCAACACCTGCAAATGGCTTGCCATAACAAGGCTTTTTTAGCAGACTTATCATGTTTTATTCATTTAAGTTTCTTATCTGCTTTTCCCCTTTTTTTTAATACTAATTCACACCCCCATGGCCAAGAAGTCCACTACAGACGAGGAGGCTACTTAATTGTGGTTATAACCCTCTCTCAACTCTATAACTCTGAAACACATACCTTGACAAACAAGGCCGTTGCGCAAAGAAACAAGTTGAGCATAGTACTACCAAGGATGTGGTGGAGATCGAACTTGGAACCTCTCACTTATGAAGCAAGCACTTTACCACCCTTCCGCTATTAGTGAGAGACTTAGGTTAGGGTTTTCCAAATTGTTGTGCATAATTATTTCTTCTTTTGTCATTTTTAAAACTAATTTTATATTAAATGGGATATCTAAAACATTTTTTTGAAACCCCAACTTGCTGTAAACAAAATTACAAACTCAATTCAAAATATAGTAATATTTTATACATTTTTTATTATAGACATATTTGTTTTTTCACATTTATGTTGTGCATGGTTTATATATTTCTTACAAATGTATGACTATTTGATAAAATCTAAATTTTTACAGTTATGACAATTTAAATTTTTTAGATATTTTTTATTGATAGTCAGGGCACGACAAATAGTTTTTTTTTAAATAAATGTTGACATTTGTTTCTTTATTTATTGACGAACATCTAATTTAAGAGGTATATCAAAAAACAGGGCTGACAATGTGGGGGAGGGAGGGTGGGCATGTGCCCTCCTTTTCTTCCCTCATTTTTTTCAAAGTTTTAAAATGAGGACTTTAATTTAACAATGATAAAAAAAATTTAAAAAAAGCACACTTTTGAAGAAAGCAATGTTTTAGCATGGTTTCTTTTATAGTAGTTGCAAATGCATCCATTAAAATTTTTGCCTTTGTAAACATATGCTCAGTTGAGTACTTAATTATTAAACTTAAAAGTAATGCTATTGAAGTAAGTAATTAGTTTTTTTTAAAAGTCATTGAAAATATGTTTTAAATTTTAGTAACTCATTGTTTTTTTATAATAAATGTTTTTTTATAATAAATGGTTTTTTATAATGAATAAAAAACTATCAATGGCATAGTTATTTGGAAAAAATATTGCTTAAGTTATGTGTTCCTTTTTTTAAAATTTTAAGCGAGCCCCAACGTTTGCTTAACTAAAAGTAAGGAAATGTGACATTTGTTGATTTCTCACGCCCTGATATTAATTTTTTTATTTATTTATTAATTTGATTTTTTAAAGTTAACAATTATTTCAAAAAATATCGGACAGGTGTACTAATTTGAATCTAAATTTTTATGACGATTATAAGTTTATATAATTTTTGCTATTACAAAGTTATTTAAATTTTTTTTAAGGGTTCTTGACATCGATAAATGGCAAAAGAATGAAAAGTACTCAATTATAACGGCATTGAATCTTTTGGATCGTATAGATGAGCCAATGAAACTTTTACAGGAAATTCATACTTCTTTACAACCAAATGGAGTTGTTGTTCTTGCAATAGTACTACCTTACAATCCATGTTATGAACGCGGTATTTTTTTAAAGCTAAAAATGAGCAATAATTTTTATATGTTTTCTTGGATATTATATATTCATCAACTGAGCTGTCTTGAGTTACTGTGTCACAGTGGGCCCAGAAGGCAATGTTTTGGAAATAGGATAATTATATATATACATATATATATGTATATATATATATATATATATATATATATATATATATATATATATATATATATATATATATATATATATATATGTATAAATATATATATATATATATATATATATATATATTTATATATATATATTTATATATATATATATATATATATATATATATATATATATATATATATATATATGTATATATATATATATATATATAATCAAGTTTTGGAAATAGGATCATAACTAATGATTAAGAAATCCTAGAAAACTCATTTAGGACTTCTTAGAAAGATACTTTTTTGCTTGTTATAGAAAAATTTAAAATTTTAGTATTAAAATAATTTTGTGGGCTGGGTTCAAATTACCATATTTGGTCATTTTTGATAAATCAGTATTTTTTTGATAAATACTCAAAGTTAAATTTTTTTTTAGATGACAATTAAAAGAGTAATTTATTAGATATACTCAAAGAAAAGAAAATTTAAAAATTTAAATAATTTGGGCGTCTGGTTTCTTCTGTTCTATTGACAAAAAGTTTAGTATTTAAAAGCAAGTATTCTGTCAAATTTGGATTTAAAATAATGTTAGTGTAATAAAATTATAAGGAAAGAGTTCTTATGATTTGAACTTGCGACATATATTTGAAGATAAAAAGTTAAAATAGTAAAAAATGTTAATATTTTTATAATAAATCTTAAATAAGGTTTTCAAACTCATCATCAAATATCTCTTTGGTTTTGAAAACACACGCTCATGAGATCTGCTTGTATGCTCATTTGAACCACAATCTTGCCATAACTTTGGAGGATGTGAATGGATAATTCGGTTTAAAACATAATGATCCTATTTCTCTAAAAGACGACTCATCACATCTGTAAGTTGTTTTAGATGTGATGTCTTACAAGAGAGAAGTTTTAAATAGTTTCTAATATCTTTGTTGTTTGCTTCTAGACCTTCCTCCATTAAATTGCCAAGGCCATAACCATCATTAGGAATTATTAACTCAGCTGAATGATGAAGGACTCCACGATGAGTGTGGTTAATTTGTGGCCATGGCATATTTGTAATAATGTTAAGTGTAGCATTATTGTATAACTCCTGAAGTTTTAATTTTACGCTGAGAAGAAACTATATGTATTATTATACTGATTTGAGAATGTAGTAGTAAAATGCTATCTTTGTACATAAGAGAGTATAGATCTTTTATGGTAGAGATTAGTTCTTCAGAAAAATTCTATAACCTTGTGACCTTGTTGTAGATGTCCCTCCCTTCTTACCAGAGTTACAACACATATCTAATTGCAGTCCAGTGTTTTTTTTTATTTTAGTAATAACCCTGTCCTGTGCATTACATATTGGTTCACCAAGTGGTCCTGTTTTTTTAAGCCAAAGTCTATAATCTATTTGACACCAATACAGTAGTTTTAAAAACCAGGTAGTGCTATTTATATATGAATGTGTAATACATATGCTTTTTTGATCAGATTTGGTCAGTTTTTTAGTCAGTCTTTTTCATGTGTCAAAATCTCCAGTTTTAGTAGGAATGATACCATCCTTATTTTTACTATCTCAATGATATATTAGTTTCAGAGGAATAAGGCCTTGTTGAAACATATTTGACTTTCTTTCAATAATTTCTTTTGATTTTATTCATATGTTCTGCTCCATCACAACCACCTTTAAAACTCATTTGATACTCATCGCCGTCTACTGGAATAAAAGAATCTTTAATTATATTCAAAACAGAATCAATTGTCATTTTTACAAGCTCTTTGTATTTAACAGAAACACCTCTTCCAGTAAAAACATTACTAATTGTAGGGCGCAGTTTTTTTCTTCCTTCAAGCAATTCATTGGTTGTTGAAAAAGATATGTCTTTTGAAGCAAAAAAGTAATCCTTATCTTCTCATTTGCTCTTTACTTAGTGTAAGGGAATGCATTAAAGCAATGGATTCATCTATGCTATTCATCTATGCTAAAGTTATCTGTTGTTTACATATGGTTGGAAAAAAAACTTTCCAAATCGAGCAATACTCTTATTATTTTGTGTGTTAACTCTATATAAGAGGTAATCCAATAACTGCTTAACATGCAACTCTGGGTACTCATTAGCGATAAAGTTGTTTATATAATTAAGAAGTTCCTGTGTCCTCTCTTTTTTCATCTCATCACCCAGTTCTGTAAAGGATTTTCTTTGTTTTGAAAAACATAGTTCTGTTATGTAAGCATCCTCTACTTCATAAATAATATCATTTGATGCTTGTGAAAGTATAAATGCATATCCATTTTTCTTGAAATGTTTCTCTTTCAGGCGTTTATAATGTTTATATGTTTTTTGACATGCATTTTCAAATTCCTGTGAATTAACTGGTATTTCAAAGTTTTTATAAAGTATTTCTTTAATGGCTGAATATGTTACTGAATTTGACAGTTTTGTCAGCTTTAATAAATTGTGTGAATAAATCTATTTTTGTAATGTATTTTACATTTTCATTTTCCTCCATTACATTCATTTTTTATTTTACTTTACTTCTGCTGAAATAAATACAAAATCATATCAAATAAACAAACAAAAAATAAAAAATTTTCATATTTGTAACCAAAAATAAAATGTTAACATATTTTAAGAAAAAAATAATAATCGCTGTTTGACTTTTTTAAATTAAGTAAATATAAAAAAGTGCTAACTTGCCTCAGTTCCCCTTAAATTATTTGAAAAGAAGAAATTTTAAATATTTTAAAAATGTATGATGCAGTAGAGGCAAGGCAACTTTTGAAAGAATCTAAAATTTAATCTGATTTTTTGTAAAAAACAACAACATAAATTTATAACATAAGTACATAATTAAGTTTTAAAAGCTTTAAAAAAAAAAAATTTAAAAAATAACATATTTTTAATTTATTTATTCAAAAATATATTCCATATCAAATGAAAAACAACTTTTACATAAGTGGTTTATCAATTTTCATGTTGGTAAGTTCATTTTGAATGGAAACTAACTGAATTTACTATACTTTTATAGATTCACAAAAAAAATCGGAAGTTCATTAACTTCAAATTTGCATATCATCACTTAGAAATTAGCTAGAAACATAATTTTTTGTTTATTTATTCACAAATTTCTCTGAACTTCTGAGTAAATAATTTTTATAGACTTTCTCAAACAAGTATTTTTTGTCTATTTCCACCTCTGGGACCACTGTGCATGTTGCACATATAGAACTTAGGGTTTCCAGTTTGATCATGTTCAGGTTCAAAAGTTAAAACTTTTTTCATTTTTAAAAAAGTTCTTTATTATCATTTTATAACAGTTAAACCAAAATCTCTTTCAAATTGTGACTTTTTTAGACATTTTTTGCTGCCTCAATTTTTTTTGACAAGTAACACTTTTAAAATTTAATCAACAAACAGAATATGTATAGATTTTAGAACGGTTACTTGTTACTTTTAAAATTTCAATTGCTTATAATTCGTCAGGGTTAGGTCATCACTCAATGTTATCACCCAATGTCTATAGATATATTAGTAGATTGGTGAAGAAATATAAGCACACTGGTACAGGTGAAAGGTCTGTTTGATCTGGTAGAAAGCCTTAAATATCAAAAAATAAAGATCGCTATATTCTTAATGCCATCAAAAAAGATCATAAAATCACATGTTCTAAGATAAAACTAGAATTGAATCTAACTAATATCTCAAAATGGACAATATCTCGTCAAATAAAAGCATGGGGGGAGTTTTTTTCGGGAAAGCAAATAAAAAAATCTTTTGTTAGTGAAATCGTTCGCAAAAAAAGATTAAAGTGGTGCATTGAGCACAAAGATTGGACATTTGAGCAATGGGCTAAAGTTATTTGGAGCGATGAGTCTCCTTTTGTGTTGTTTCATAATAGTCAATACTCTTGTTTTGCGAAAATGTATTTTTTCCTGTGGTCCCAAAAAGGTTAACTTCTCAATTTGGAGAAAAATTAACTTCTTTATCCACCCCCTCCCCCTCAATTCTCTCTATTTAAAATAGATTTTTGCTTTTTCCAGCGGTTTAATTATTTTTTCTGCATTAAGTTTAAGTTTTCAAAGCTAAAAAGATGATTGTTTTTCTAACTTAAAAACAAAAATATCTAACATTTTTTTTGTTAGTTGTCTATCTAAACCCAAATAAGTTGCAACATTTAAAACCATGTTTTTTGTAAATGTTTTTTATATTTATTAGTTCCTTAATTTTTAATATATATACAGTGGGGTGCAAAAAAAAAAGCCACACTCAATTTTTTGATAGAGAGAAACATTAAAAAATGTCTTAAGCTCATATAATAAAAGTAATTCAGGACAATTTTTAAAGAAATGTATATAATATTATTGTACATTACATGTAATGAAAAGAAATTAGGATTTGTAAAGTAATTTTCAATAATTCATTTAACAAGTCATTTGGTAAAGCATTCCAACCAGCAAGAAGAATTTGGAACAGTTCATCTTCATTTGTTGCCCGACGATCTTTCAATTTTCTATTCAATATAGACCAAAGATTTTCTATTGGATTTAGATCAGGAGACTGTGCTGGCCAAGACATAACTGATATCAATTTTGATTCCAGATATCTTTTATTCAACCGTGCTGTATGTTTGGGATCGTTATCTTGTTGAAGATGTAGTCATTATTAGGGAAAAGTTCATCTATACTTGGTCCAAGTTGATAAACTAAGATTTTGTGATACAAATGCTGGTCCATGGTACCCTCTACCCAGTAAAGCTTTCCAACTTTGTGTGCACTAAAACAACCCCAAACATTAATCTTTTTGTCATGTTTAATGGTTGCCTTGCGTGTTTGGGGGTTGAACTTTTCCCTAACTAATTTCCAGCAGTGAGATGTATATCTCTCTCTCTCTCTCTCTCTCTCTCTCTCTCTCTCTCTCTCTCTCTCTCTATCTCTCTCTCTCTCTCTCTCTCTCTCTCTCTCTCTCTATATATATATATATATATATATATATGAATATATATATATATATATATCTATATCTATCTGCTATAGCATATTTATGTAACAAGTTGTTACCATATTTACCATATATATTATATATATATCATATATGTGTGTGTATATATATATATATATATATATATATATATATATATATATATATATATATATATATATATATATATATATATATATATATATATATTATTCCTTATCATTATTTCCAGGACCAAGTTTCGGACCACCTTCTGAAGAACTACAGATCAAAGGTAGAACTATTGAAGCACAAATTCAAAGTTTACACGATAATATTTTTAAAGCTGTTGGATTTGAAGTGATTAAATTTACTCGCTTGCCATATTTATGTGAGGGAGATTTGTATAATGATTATTTTGTTCTGAATGATATTGTTTTTGTTTTAAAAAAATCTAAAAACTTATAAATTTTTTGTTTTAAAATTATTTATGTATTATTTAATAATTTTTGGTATCGAGTATAATAATTTATTTTAAATTTTAAAAGTGAGTAGTTTTTAATGTGATATTTTATTATAAATTATTTTCAAAAAATAAATTGAAGTTTATTATTTTTTTGACTTTTTCATCTAGAGTTTTTAAAAAGAAAAATTTTGTATAGTTTTTTTCAAATTTGTTACCATGGTCTCAAATGGTAACTTTTACATGGCTTTGGTATAAATTTATACTGCAAGTTATTATGTGTTAGTGGTATAGTGGTAGATAGCTCACCTCATAAGCAAAAATATCTAAGTTTGATCCCCACCATGTCCCTGGTACTATCGTGCTTAACTTGTTTCTCCGCACAGCAGCCTTGATCGTCAAATTGTGTTTAAGAGTTATAGAGTTGAGAGGGAGTTGTAACCACAATTTAAGTAGCCTTATCGGCTGTAGTGGCCTTCATGGCTTTGGTGAGGTAAATTAACTTAAAAAAAATGTTTAATCATCAAAGTATGAGTCCTATGTATAATAATATCAGTTTGAATTGTTTCAAACTGATTCATAGGATTATACTTATTAATATATAGTAAAAGTAAAACTGGGAGGTTTTTGTGTTTCTTTATGTTTATTTTTTAAACAAATATTAAGATAGGGTGTAGGGTGTGTGATATAAACATAATAACAGAAGTACTAGTTAATAAATTACTGAATACTCTAAACACAGCAGTTGTTAACAGCAGTTAATTATACTATATAGTGTCATTATGATAATAAATTACAAAGCTGATGGTCCATCAAGAAAGTGTGTGAGTCTCGAAGCTTATCAAATGGTAATTTTATGTCGATACTAAAGTTCACACTTATAACAACAACATTGTTTTTACCTGAAATATATTTTAAGAGACTTTTTTTTTTAATTTAATATTGTGCTAAAATAAATGCAGCAGTAGTGTAATGGTAGAGCGCTTGCTTAATAAGCAAGAGGTATGTAGTTCAAACTCACTATATTTTTGAAAGTGCTACATTCAAATTGTTTTCCAGAGCAGCTGCTTGTAATTAAATAGTTGATACAGGGGTATAAGCAACACATGAGCAAAAAAAAAAGGAAAAAAATGATATTATCATTTTTATGACAATTGTAAATTATATTTACAAGTGGAAAAATACTATTGACTTTATAAATTAAATCTACACAATTGAAAATAAAAAAGACTACATTTATTCAACTTGACATTAATTATTTTTACCCCTCAATAACGTATCAATAATATTTATAATATAAAATGATAATATCAATAATATTTTAGAAAAAACAGTTAAATTTGCCAAAAACCATTCAGTTTTTCCAGAAAAGACAATTTGTATAATAAAGCATTGCAGAAAAACCTTACTTTATCTTAATGAAAAAATATGGGAGAAAAACATGCATGCTTTGATGTAACAATGGAGAGTTACGATAGAGCAGAAGTGAATTTATTGGACTATATATTTTAGATTTATTAAGTAAAAAAATCAACATTAATGAATTAGGCGTTCATCATGATAATGGTTTAATAGTAATGTATACAAAATCTGGTCCACAGAGCGATATAATAAGCAAAGACATTATAAAAAAAGTTTTTAAAAAGTTTTTTAGTTTTTACTTTACAAAAATATCCATAAGAAGTGGATTTCAAAAAATAATTTAACTAAAATTTGACCCAAATTATTAAAACAGCATCTTCCTATAATAATATTTCCAAATTAAAATAATTACACGCATGAACCAATGTTTGTTAAATAAAAATTCTGAGTTGGTTTCTGCATGAAAATAAGTTTCTCTTAAAAAACAATAAAAATAAGTGAGCTAAAAGATAAAAACATTTTAAGAAAATTTAAAAGTTAACAATTCTAAATAATACTTTTTAAAGTATTAACATAATCCACAAATGTGCAAAATTTTAAATATTTATAATATATATTTTAAATATATTTTTAAAAGTAGTTTTAAATATAAGTTGAAGCTTATTAAGTTGATCATTTTTTTTTAATGATAACTGACAGTGACCAAAAGAACAAAAATTATATTTAACACAAGAACATGCCAAAGCAATCAGCTATACCAGTTGTTATATGTGAGTACCATCATGAAGTGTTGCAGTACATCCATCGATCCATTGCCAGTAAAAAACTTTCATATGCTAATTTAAAAATGGTACATTTGGACTCTCATCCTGATCTGGGGTTCCCCAAACATCTGCTTGCACAAGATTGTTATAACAAAGAGGTGATGTACAACAATCTTGAAATTGCCGATTGGATATTGCCTTTGATGTATTGTGGGCATTTAGAGAAACTGATTTGGCTGAAGCCTCCATGGGCAGAACAAATTCCAAATTGTACAACATTTTTTGTTGTTGGGGAAGATAAAGACACTAAAGGCTTAAGGTTAGTTTTTGTATTAGTTTTTAATTAGGCAATTCTATATGTATGATTTACTCTTTGCTCTGTTTTTTTATGCCCTTAGTTATACACTTTTTATTCTCTGCTAAATTTTCTTTATATCAAATATAGTTTACTTTGATATATTTAAGGGCGCCAGCACTTTTTGAAGTTGAATAGATTCAGGGTAAGAAATAAAAAAAAAAAATTTTAAAAGTTATTTTTTACAGTAAATTTAACTGTTTCTCTCATTTTACTTATGTACTAACCATAATTCTTCCTTTTTATAACATTCTTGCTTTTTATAAGAATGAATCATCTTGTTTGCTTTTTTGCATATCTACTTGTATGTTACCTTCAAGTAAAAAATAATTGCATCAAATTTAAGCCAATATCTTCTCTTGCTTTCTAATAAACACATAGTTACCTTATCTTTTGATCATTTTTGTAAACAATGTACTGCAAACAACCTTTTTTTGCAAACAACCTCTTTTTGATTTCTTCTGCCAATTTATTTTTCACCACACATACCATCAAATTATTATGTGGATGCTCCAACATACTTATTTGTGTCTCGACAACCAATCATTTTCTTTTATGCCTCCAAATTTAATCTCTCATTTTCTTTCAAGAAGAAAATAAAACTCTCTTCATCTCGTTTCTTGTTGTACCTTTCTTGTAAGCATCTCCAATCAAGCAAATGATTAAAATGAGATCACAGGGTTTTGCAATTTGTTTTTTTTACTTAATGGTTTTTGCAAAATTTGAATTGGAAATTTTGTTATTTTTTTCATAACTTTATATTAAAAATATGTATAAAAATCATAATTATACCAGTAATTATAACCATAGATATTATATATTAATTATATTTAACCATGAATGTTTATATATACATATTTATACATATTCAGCACATGAAGTCATATTTAATCATAAATGTTAAAAATGATTGCATTATTTAAAATATCTTTAAGTATATTTCTTTTCTAATAATGTGTTTTAAGTAAGTTTATTATTTTTAGGAAATATTTTTTTAAATTAACTAAGTTTAAACAAAAATTAAATGACTTTAGTAAATGCAAAATAAATAATAATAACATTAAGTATACTGGCATATTAATCATAATTTAGGGTGACATGCAATGAGGAATATTTTCTTGAAGATGGACTATATACTTGTTCTAATCAGTTAAACAATTCTCAAAATGTTGTGCTACAGGTGTGCCAAACATCTGATTTGATTAATGAAATTGATGAAAAAGAAAAACTAAATGAGTTTACAAATGCTCAGTCAAAAAAAATCAAACTTGATAAAGCTTGTACCTACATACGACCAATTGATGGTGAAAAATATATATTAGATATTGATTTGGACTATTTTTCAGTTACCAATCCATTTTTAAAAGATTACACTAAAGTGAGTTTTTGTAGTTTATTTTAAAATAGCATTTATTTTGTCTTAAATTTAATTCATAACAAAACAATAAAGTCAATAATAATAGTGGTTTCATGTAGGAGGAGTATTCCAGATTGAGGCAAATTTACAATGTTTCAATTCCAAAAGATAGAAGTTCAGAAGTAATTTGTTATTAGCTTATTTTTATCTTATATTATTATCTTATTTTCATATTTTTGTATAAATTTTTTTTTCGACTTTAAAAATATAAGCAATCCGATTTTTCTTGTTTTAAAAAGAAACAAGACTAATTGTTGTATTACATCAAGTAAAAAAAATAATGATACATACAAAGTAGAAAAAATTAAAATATTTACAAAGTAGAAAAAATAAAGACATGTACAAAGTAGAAGAAGTGTTTAAACCTTTTTTTATAATGATTAGAAAGCATCTCATTTTTATGAAGAAGCTCCAACCAGATTTTTATTGAAGGAGCAATATGTTTCTAAATCACCAAAACTTTTTAGTAATATTAGATTGTTTTGACATCATAGATAGTTGTGACATCAGGAAGTAAAGTAGTTTTAAAAGTTTGTTAAGATAAGAAACAACATGGGTCAATGGATATAATTTTGACATGCCCATCAGGTTACTAGAAACAAATGTAGAAGTTATCAAGAACCTTTTTACTGCAACTATTAGAAAGAATTCATTTTTATGTATGCATACTTTTTATGTCCTACATTTTTCATTTGTTAGAAGCAATATTTAGCAATAGATAAAGTTTTAAATACAAGTAACTAATATTCACTTTAACCACTAGTAATTAAAGATAAAAAGAATTAATAATATTTTTTCCTAATTTAACAATAATATTTTCTATGCTTAATTTCATATTTTCTTGTTATAAGTACAAATTTTGTCTGTAATTCACAACCTATATCACAAAAATCACATCTTTCTTTTTCAATTTATTTTTATTGCTCTTTCAAATGTCTCTGACTTCAAAATTTCTTTTATTTTAAGGGTCTAACAAATATATTTCTTATCTTTGCTTTAGATAGCTTTGGAAAAATGAGCCGAACTTCTTGCTTCTCTAGGTCTTTTACAAACTTTTACCAATCCTAGTTTAAAAATGAAGTGGTAGTAATAAGACAAAGTTGAGATCTTTTGAGGCTGCTTAATAATAATGGCGGCCAATAAACTTTTTTGTAATGATCACCATCAGTCCTGTTGTCCTATAAGTCAAGAAAACATAAATACTTTGAGTATACCTCTTGCAAGCCAAGCAAGAAAGCTTATATATATATATATATGTATCTTATATAGCATAAATAGCAAAATATATTAAGAGAATTACAACATCCTGTAATAGCCATTATGAGAAGAACAGGGCCCAATATAAATATAATGCATATTAGATAAATATTTAGAGTAACTTAAGATGTTTTAAAAACAAATTACTTTTGTCTTTTGAGTGCAAACTTTAAATGTGTAATTTAAAGTTCTAAACTTACGCAAACTTAAACACAAACAGCCATGCAAAACATTTAAAATGTTTTATGAAATATTTTACCTATGATGCAAATTTTTCCATTTGCAAAATATGTATTATTGTCACTCTTATAACCTACTACTTTGCTTTTCCCATCCAAGCCTAGGCTGCGAGAAAAGCACACTAACAACCTCTCATAAAATAATTTGTGCGGCACTCCTAATGTATTTGTTTGCACTCAGTTGCCAGATGGAGTTGATTTTTTTTTTTTAATATTTGGAATTAGCAGAGAAAGTTGATAAATAATAATAAATTTACAGTGGGTAAAAATTTTGTAATAATTTTGTAAAAATTTGTAACATTGTGTATCAGCAGTTATGATAATATTGTTATTGTTATTATTATTATTATTATTATTATTATTATTATTAATAATATTATTATTGTTGTTGTTGTTGTTGTTGTTGTTGTTAGTCGTAATAATTATATAATAAAAATGATGGCAATTATACTTTTTTTTTAATTTGAAGAAACATTTATCTTCATTTGTTAAAGAAACACAGAAAAAATATCAGGAGTTAGAAAACATTATCAAAGCCTTTGCTGAAGACAGCCATATTGAAGAAACCAATGAAAATAAAGAAATGCTTATTTTTTTAAAGAAATTGAAAGATCGTAAGTGTGGTGAAAAAATTGATTGGGAGTTAGTAAGTAATTTTATGGTTGTTGATATATTTTGAATGTTTTTAGTGTGCAATAAGTTAATTCCAAAAGTTTATATAGTACTATATCCTAATAAAACTTTTATTAATTAATTATGTTCTTGGATATCTTCACTGGTAAAAGCTTGAAAGATAAAAAATTTTGAAAATTGATTCCTAACTTTTTTTATTGATTTTAAGAATTTTCTTTTATAAAAAGGACATATGCAAGTTATGTTTTATTGTTTTTGTCATTACATTTTAAATTATTATAATTAAATATAATTAAATTGTTATTTCAATTATTGTTATTATAATTATATAATTATATTGATTATTATAACTATTAATCAAAATTTTTATAAAGGTTATAAGGTTAGTTGGTTAAGATTCAATTAATTAATAACTGTGTAACTATGTGATTGGTTAAGATTTAATTAATAACATGAAAATTCAATCAACTAAGAGTAACTTTTCAAAAATATTTCTTTTTCATTCAGAAATAGTTTCCTGGTAACTTGTTATTTGAAAACTTCATATAATTTTATACCCCTTTTCTTACAGTTATATTTCTTAAAAATAATTCTTGATAGTTCTGATCTGAATAACTAATTTTAGATCTAAAAAGGCAGAAAAATATTTAGTAATATTAAGGGTAGTTGAGGCTTCTTAGTTTTAGTGAAGCCAATTTACTTAAAAGAAGGAAAACTCTAATATAAAACCCTCAATAAGTTGTGTGTAAAGGTAGGAAGAGCTTAGAAACCTTGGATCGTCCTAGTAATAGTAGTACAATAAAAGTACTCAGTTCTGATTTGCAAAGCAGTTTAACGCTGTTAAACTGTTAAGTGAATGAGTAATCATAAGTATTACTGAGAAAGAAGAAAAAAAAGTTTTTTTTGATAGAAAAATAAACTAATTTTTATACTAAAGAACTTTTAAAAAGTCTGTAAAAAAAAGGCTTTTAAGGGTTTAATTGGTAAAAACAGCTTTAAAGGGTTTAACTTTTCAAAAAGATGTACAAGATTTTAACTGTTTAAGGCTTTTAAGGCTTTTAAAGATTTAACTGTATAAAAAAGGCTTTCAAAGGTTAAACTGAGATATATATATAAATATATATATATATATATATATATATATATATATATATATATATATATATATATATATATATATATATATATATATATATATATATATATATATATATATATTCTTAACAACCAAACTTGTTGGTTTTTATTTTTTGCAATTGGCATACCTTATAGTCAAAGAATAGATTATTTAAAATTATTGTTTATTATTTTTATTTTATTGTTTAAAACTCAATAAAGTTCTTAACTATGCTTAGCAAACATGGTAAAAAGGAATCTAATGAGTAATGTAACAAAAGAGTGTTTAACAGAGTGAATGTGATCAAGTTTTGGCAGTTTTTTTTATACCGGTTTCAAAGTTAAATTTTAGTAGCCTTTTCTAGAATACTGTTAACTTTTAGCTCATTTATTAAAATATAATCATTCATACACATTCGTACTTTTAAAGGTAAGTCGTTGATATAATTTATAAATATTATTAGGTCTTAAACTACAGATTATTGGCTGGGATAATGTTACTATTACCTAGTGATGTACTGGGGACCTGGTTGGACCCGGGGACCCAGTAAGTTGGCTGTTTTCCTAAGTATCCGAAATCAACCATTTTGTTGCAGTACCCAGCACCGGCTATCTTAAATGAAATTTTTAATAAACATTAACGTTAAGTGCTGTAACTATTTGTTTAAGGAGTACTTTGTGATGAAATATTATTAACAAGATGCTTTTAGTTTAAACCAATAAACTTCTTGTTATAAGTCTAAGAGTGTTATGTAGTCGATAACCACAAAGCCCTGTTTACTCAATATAGGCATGTCAAATTTTAAATATTTTTTTATTTTATTCACACTGCAAGTCTACTCTTTTTTTTTTTTTGCAATTCTCTGTCTCAATCTTTTATTTTCTGTAACACAACTTTTGATTAATCATCGCATAATTGCAATTATTTAGTAATAAATTACAACAGTATTTTTTAAAATTGATAGAGTTAATTTTAACTTTAAATCTCTCTTGATGATTTTGGCATTAACAACATAAGCGGCAAGTTAAGTATCATCCGTAAATTTTTTATGCTTGAATTTGGGAGAGGGGTTCTGCAAATGGCGTTTATGAAATGGGGGACAAGAGGTCAGTTATAAAAGTAAGGAGACACTAAATTAAAGAAAATATCATAAAATGTTGTGTAGGTACTTTTAGGGAAGTGGAGGGTATTTGAAAAAAGCATATATAAAAATGCCGGGGAGGGGGGTCAAAATAAAAGTGTACATACTCTAATGGCGGCCCCTTATTCCAAATATTAGCAACCTATAAATTATTATTTAATATTATGAAACTTAATATATTTAGGCAAACTTAATTAGCGCAAATTAATTAGCGTTAATTTGTGAAAACAATACAGCGCTTGAGATTTCTCAAGCTTTTATGGCATCTTTTTAATATGAACTATAGTGCCTGGTATGCGGACTCAGACTCAGTTTTTTCTTCCGGTACCCGGAACTGGGGACTTGGCATAAACTGGTACCAGCACACCTCTAATATATATATATATATATATATATATATATATATATATATATATATATATATATATATATATATATATATATATATATCAATATACAGTGTGGTGCACGTTTGTGACCTCACCAAAAATTCAAGATCTCACAAATAATTAAATAATTATTTTTAAATTATTTAATTGTTTGATTAATTTTTCATTTGTAATAGAGCCTGGTTTCATTTCGTTAATTGACTTGAAAATTTTAGAAAAATGATGGTGCAAAGTTATGGTAGATGATAGAATCAAAAGCCTATTCCAATGTTTAAAGTGTTGTGTAAATTGATGACCCGAAAATGTATCATTGTTTTGAATAATTGCATAGCATAAAAAGCAAAGTATACAGTTATGGCCATTGAAATCCGACCACCAGTATCATTTTACTTAAAACTAGTTTAATGTAGTAATAAACAATTGTATTATAGCAATAAAAGAATAACAGTAACAATTAATGATTATAATGTAACATATCGTACATATTCAATGTTTTTAATATTTAGTGGCACCACCATGTGCTTTTAAGACTGCATTAATGCGATCTGGCATTGAATCCACGAGAGCCTGACAATATTCTGGCGTTATTTCAGTAATCCAAGCTTGACGAATTTTGTGCGCTAGATCGTCCAGTGATGTAGGATTAGTTCTGGATACTGCTGACTTTAACTTGACCCAGCAATTTTCAATTGGGTTCAAGTCTGGGGATGATCCCGGCCAATGACCCAGAACCTGAACGTTGTGATCCTCTAACCAAGATTTTACAATACGAGATTGGTGACACGGTGCACCATCATGCTGGAATATTTTGCAACAACGAATTTCCATCAAATTTGGAACCTTTTCTTGAAGGATTTTTCGATATTGTTGGGAGTTAACAGTCTGTCCCTTCTGCATTAAATAAATACCACATCGACCAGATGAAGCTATTGCGCCCCACACCATAATTGAAGGACATTGCTTGACAGCTGGTACGGTATACCTTGCATTAAAACGCTGATTAGGTGGGCGACGAACTAATGACTCTCGTCGCTAAACATTACCTGGCGTCATTTGGTTATTGACCAGTGTCTGTGAGCTCTACAAAATGCGATCCTATCACGGATGTTCTTTAAAGACAGTCGCGGTTTGAGGGCTGGACAACGAGAACATGCATCTTTCAATAAACGTCTTCTAATTGTTCGAGTGCTGACTGTAACATCATTAGGTAGATCTGCCCTGATTTGTGTGCTGGATATTGTTGGATCTCTCACAGCAGCCCTGCGTATCATATTGTCTGTTTGTTTGCTAGTAATTCTAGCTTTACCAAAACGTTTTCTGGGCGCAGTGGATCCCGTGTCTTTGATTAGTTGTATAATATCATGAACAGTAGATTTTGGCATTCGCAATTTTGCTGATATCTGACGCTCACTTGCACCATCCTCCCATAAAAGTTTAATATTAGCACGAAGACCTTCCTTCGTAGTCATAATTAAATTGTGACAGTTAAATGATAATCCATACCCTGCAATGAGATATATAGCTTAATAAATTTTACAGTGCAATAAAATAAACGCTAATGTGATTGGCTAAAAGCTAATTAACTAATCATTGATGTCAGGGAAGAAAATAAATTGATTATTCGTATGCATAGACTGTTTTTCTTTATATTTAGCAGTGGTCGGATTTCAATGGCCATAACTGTATATTTATAATTTACTTTATTATAAATATGTAGTGTGCAGTGTTGTGGTTAATAATTTTGCATTGTCGCCTGGCGACGCGGGATCGATTCCTCTTGAGCGCATATGTTTTTGTGTGTACTTTTATGTTATATTTTAAAGTTTTTAGTTCTAGTTTTATGCATAATGATTGTTGTTGATAAAAAGTTTCATTGTTTACAAAATTTTATTTATTATAAAAATTAGGAAGTGTGCACACATAGACTGACTTAAACATGTAAATCAGGTAGGGAGTGTACATACATTGACTGACTAAATAGGTAGAACATGCAGGATGTGTACATACATCGACTATCAGTTTTGGTTTGGGCTTAATAACTAAAAAAATAACTAACTTAAATAAATAAATAATAACTTAAAAAAATAGTTTGCATTAAAAGTGTTTAAAAATCGAGGCAAACACTTATTTTGTTATATTCCGGTCATCAATTTACACAAAACTTCAAACGTCGGAATAGGTTTTGATTCTATCATATACCCAAAATTTAACCTCATTTCAATTTTACTCTACAAAATTCCATAATGTTTTGTATTGCAATTTGAATTTATTATTAATACTTTGTTTTATTGCCGCCATTCTGAATACTTTTTTGAATATTTTCTAAGATCTGCAAGAGATATTTTCTTGCAAACATGCACAATTGCCTTTTTCAATTCATTGACACTCGAATATTGTTTCCCTTCTGGACTTTTTTTTAGCAATTCTCTGTCTTTTATTTTCCATAATTTTGATTAATTAGCGCATATTAGCGATTATTTAGCGATAAATTACAAAAAAATATTATGTATTATGCCATATTTATAAAACAAAAATTAGTTAGCCAGAACAGTATTTTTCGAAGTTGATAGAGTTAATTTTAATTTTAAAGCTCTTAATTTTGGCATTAACAATGTCAGGCATCAAGTTATTCCAAATTTTAACAACCCTAAGGGATAAAGATTTTTGTGGGCACAACCTCTCAACTCTTTAGCTCCAAAACACGAACCTTGATAAACATGGTTGCTGCACAGAAAAACAAGTTAAGTGCGACACTACTAAGGATGTGATGACAATTGCACTAAAATACATAATAAATAATAGTATAATCTGAAAGGAATGGTAAGTCTTTGTTAACTAGATAGGTATTAAAGACTGATTTGAATTGATCATTTAATGTGTGAGCAATAAATCTACCATTTATGCCAATAATTCCTGATTTTCTCAGAGTATTCTATATCTTATTATCAGTTTGATGTTGGATTGAATCTGATAGTTCCATCATGACAAAAAAATGTCATGACAACTAAAAATTATTAAATAAAAATGTTCATCAATTATCAAAAAGTAATTAAAACAATAATAAATTTTATACAGATCAACAACAACAATAGCAACAACAAAGATTCAAAACAATAACTAATAGACAAATAAAGTCTTTTATTTAAATGCAATTTCATTAAATTCAGATAAAGTAACTGAAGTTTTAGCTAATGCTAACACACTCAAACCTTAAATTTATAGATGAAAATTGGTAAAATATAAACTTAACAGGAAAGATACTAAGACACGCCTTGCAAACGTAATATTTAGGATAATATATCATCATTTGAAATAAGGAACTCAATAATGAATGTTGCAAAATCAAAATAAATTGGGTGCCTTGTCAAGTATAAAGTATGAAAAAGTTCCATGGCAGAGCTTTTTCAAATTATACCAACTGTAGCAATTGCTCCGTTCAAAACTGTATTTAACTGTATTCTTAATTTTTTAATTTTTATCTTTTAGTGTATGTTCAAATGCTCTCTCAGTAGTTTTGTCTTGGTTTAAGTATATTTTTTTTATTTTTTTTGAACCTTTTATAGACTCTTTGCATTTTAAAGAACAAGTTTTTGTGCTTTTCTCAAATATTGATTTTTTGTTGTTGTTCTTATTCTAAATTTTTGGTCTTGTCCAACCCACTAATAAATTTTTTATTTTTCATTCTTCACCTGTCTCATTAGCATACTTGACAAGTACATCCATCCTTTGTTAAAGCATGTTTACTTTATCACTTACAATGCCACTAAATGATAGAGTTGTACTTGTATGGTGCTAAAAGTTGTGTTTTTGTTACAGTTTTCATTTGGTTCTAGTTATTCAATTCATTTAGTATGTTGTATGATTGTTTTATCTTTTTCTTTGTTAATTCTTATAAGTTTCCTTTTTTTTTTTTAATTTATAAAATCAAATGAAAACTATAGAAACACAACTCTCAGCAGTTGAGTAGTTTTGAAACAAAGCATAAACATTTTAAAAAAAAACAACAGCTTTTTAAAAGAATCTTAGCGTTTACTCAAATTTTCTAATATAACAAAAACAGTTAAACATTTAACAGGTGCTTAATATGTTTCCGAAAAAAAAAGGTATTTTAAAAGAAATGTCCTCTTGGTTTTCAAATGATATGAATTTTGTAAAAAACTTGCAAAATTGCACTTTTTTCATTTTCAATTAAAAAATTTCATTTTTTTATGCAGTAAAATCCAAAACAATATATTTATGAATGACTACTTTTGAAATTTTTGCATCATTTGAGAATTTTTTTTTGTGTTATTAATTTTATTTGTTCCAGAGTCTGGAGGCACTATCAGATATATATATATATATATATATATATATATATATATATATATATATATATATATTTATATATATATATATATATATATATATATATATATACATATATATATATACACACCCTAATGTATATATATATATATTTATATTAGGGTGGCCACGCCTCCTAAAAAATCCTAAAATGTCCTAATATTTGGAAAACATCCTAAAAGACCTAATATCTCCTAAAGTATAGATGATTTTCTCAAATACTCCTAAATTCTTCTAATTTCTGATGAGTCTTTATTGATAAAACACAGTGTTAAATGAAAAAAATTTTTGTTAAGTGGTGTTCTACTTCTTTATAATTGCTCTGTTCTTTTTAGAACATTGAGCACTCTATTTTTTTAAATACATTTTAAAATTGTTTAAATATATATATATATATATATATATATATATATATATATATATATATATATATATATATATATATATATATATATATATATATATATATATATATTGGTATGTTAGGTATGTTTGATGTGGTATGTTAGGTATGTTTGATGTGGTATGTTAGGTATGTTTGATGTGGTATGTTAGGTATGTTTGATGTGGTATGTTAGGTATGTTTCGTATGTTTGATGATTTTTTATTTCTGCATAATCTTTCTTTTAACTACTCCTTTTTGTCAAAAGTTTTTTTTCTAAAAATATAATATTGTAATATATTTGTTTTTTTAACTTTTTCAATCATCACCTCTCATAAAAATGAGAAAGCCACCAGCTAAATGCTAAATTTATAAAATAAATTATTCTGCATTGTTTAACAATATTTTTTGCAAAATATATTCCTAATTTAAATATGACTTAGATGATTGCTGTGTGTTTAAAGGTTATATTTGTTGCAGATATGGATACAAACACATTGAAAATACATGTTAATGAAAGAAACATGTATTTTTGAATGTTTTATGTAATGTGTGTTTGAAGGTTATGTCTGTTGCAAATCTGGATACAAACACATTGAAAATACAAGTTAAATGAATGAAAATATAAACAATATATACCAATGAGTGGGAGTGGAGTCAGATGGATTTGCATATTAGATATTGAGACTCCTCATTAGAGATGGTAAAAACAAGATATTACAACTCTGAATTCTTGGGGGAAATGTTCCCAATTGCCGCTCATACATTTTTCATAAATGTATGAGTGGTTTAGAAGAAGATAAAATGCTCCAGATTGCCATGGATGGTCCAAATGTTAATATGTCTTTTCTTTCTAATTTAAATGCTGAGAAGTGAATGTGAACTCAGTCAGTTAGTATCAATTGGATCATGCAGCCTTCACACAATGCACTGTTCATTCAAGAATGGTACAAATGCTTTTGCATATACTTGAGAATTTACTGAGGCTATTTTTATCAAATTTTATCAGAAAAGAAGTTTTGTCTGAAGCATCCACTACTTTTAAATTATTAGAAGTTGATATCAGTGATGTACAAAAATCAAGTGATGGTCACAAATATTGATCTTGGATTTGGAATAAAGTATAAATTGCAGCAACTGAAATCTAGAAAAAAAGTTACTGATGCACAAATATATACTTTTAAAACAGAAGTTCAACAGTTTTTAGTTACAAACATATGGTTGAAAAAAATTCATATTGTGCTCTAAATTCATATTTTGCCAGATACTTATTATGTTTATCACCTTTGTACATGGTGGAATCTCATGAGATGTGTAAACTTTATATTGACAAGTTGTTGCTGAATTTAGTTGCTTATAAAAAGGTATCACCTTCAGCTGCTGATCAAGCCAAATTGCAGCATTTACAATTTTTAACTTCTGTTGTGAAAGTTAACAAGGAGAAATTTCTTGGTTTCAAAAAAGAAAGTGATAGATTGGATTCTTTTTTACTTCAATATACAGATGCTTCAAAGTTCAAGTCATCTATTTAGTGCAATGTTAAATTTAATAAATTAAAAAAATTTCTTATGCAAGTATGAAATTGATTTGTTTAAAGTTAATATTTTTGTATGTATAGAGATATTAGATTATTTTAAAGTGTTGTTGCTCTGATTTTATCTTATTTATCTTAGCTAGGTATTCTTACATTTTTCTAGGTATTCTTACATTTTTCTAGGTATTCTTACATTTTTCTAGGTATTCTTACAGTTTTCTAGGTATTCTTACATTTTTCTAGGTATTCTTACATTTTTCTAGGTATTCTTACATTTTTCTAGGTATTCTTACATTTTTCTAGGTATTCTTACATTTTTCTAGGTATTCTTACAGTTTTCTAGGTATTCTTACATTTTTCTAGGTATTCTTACATTTTTCTAGGTATTCTTACATTTTTCTAGGTATTCTTACATTTTTCTAGGTATTCTTACATTTTTCTAGGTATTCTTACAGTTTTCTAGGTATTCTTACAGTTTTCTAGGTATTCTTACATTTTTCTAGGTATTCTTACATTTTTCTAGGTATTCTTACATTTTTCTAGGTATTCTTACATTTTTCTAGGTATTCTTACATTTTTCTAGGTATTCTTACATTTTTCTAGGTATTCTTACAGTTTTCTAGGTATTCTTACATTTTTCTAGGTATTCTTACAGTTTTCTAGGTATTCTTACAGTTTTCTAGGCATTCTTACAGTTTTTAATTAAAATGAAAATATTTTAGTGTCACTTTATTTTTGAAATCCTCCTAAAATCTCCTAAGATTTTTATGCTTTTTTTTCAAATTTCCTGGTAAATCTCCTTAAAAACCTTAAAAAATCTCCTAAATTATCCTAATTTTTTTAGACAAAAAAAGTGTGGCTACCCTGTATTTGTGTTTCAGAGCTTGTGTTTTCAGACAGATATATCTGATTGTGCCTCAAGACTCTGGAACATTTTCTGCACAGCTTATTTATCAAGGTTTGTGTTTCAGAGCTTGTGTTTTTAGAGGGTGGAGAGGGTTGTAGAAATAATTAAATAAAAAAAGTTTTCAAAATAAAAAGTGGCCTTCTGTGGTGGCTCCCTTAATTTTGGGATAGGTGATTACAGTATAAAAAAATCAAAATAAATCTTCTAAGGTTAGTATAATTTTTGTAAGAAAAACTTTTGATTTGATTGAGACAGTGTCTAGTGTGTTTGTGTAATAATCAACTTTTAATACTTTTAATAGGTTCATGCAGCTGGTTTAACCACTGAACTGCCGCATCATATAAGTTCTGAGGAAAAAATTTTTGATCTCATCCAAGAAATGAGTTTGCTTCTTCAGAAACTACCTGCACCCTCTTTAATAACTATTGCTAGGTAATTGTTTCTTGTTTATTATAATACACACATTTATAATTATTTGTCAATTGAAAAACATTTTTAAAAATGTCATAGAAGATTTTATTTACGGTGGAAAATAGTTCAGTTTTGTTGTTATGTATAAATAAAATAATTTGATTTAAAAAGTTTTTATAAGATAAGCTATTATCTGACACTGTTCCCTCAATTTTTTTACATGGTAAAAATGGTCCACTTATAATGTCCCACCTCGACCATTTAAAAAAAAATCTTGTTTCCTGGATTCTTTATCAATCAAATTGGTAAAGAATCCAGAAAACAAATTTTGATGGAATTTGAAAAAAAAACCAATTCCAAAAACAATCCAAAATCACTCTATTCTTATGTAAGCAACAAATATAAGCCACAAGACTCTGTAAAAGTATTTAAAATATTCAGAATATATTAACCTCAAATTGAAGAGTAATGGCAAAGTATTAAGCAATAAATTCCATAAATCGTTTGTTGAGAGCAATAGTTCAGAAAATTATAGTTTGTATTAAAGGACAAACTCTAAACAAAATTTTAATCCATATACCATATTCTCTTACAAAAAAAGTTCTGAAAAAAGTTGCATCATTTAATCATATTGAATCTAGGGGTTATAATTCCATTCATCCAGCAGTATTGAAAAACTTGGCATCAACTGCACCTCTCTCTATGTTGTGTATCAAATTGTTTATTTCCTCTACTTTGCCAAATGAATGGCTATTGGCAAATGTTGTTCATTTATTTAAAAAGGAAAGCAAATTTGAACCTGGAAATACTGACCTGTGTCTTTAATTGATTTTGTGCAAGTTAATGGATAGTTAATGAATAATGGATTAAAGATATTTTACTTATAACAACAAACCAATTAATCCAAACCAACATGGATTTGTTCCTTCAAAAAGTTGTACAACTAACTTGTTGGAAACTTATGGTTTTTTTACAGATCTAAATCTAAAGACATCAGTAGATATTATTTACTTTGATTTTGCCAAAGCATTTGATAAGGTTTCCCATAAAAAAGTTATTTATAAATTAGGCAAAGAATTTTTTTTTTTTTAATTCACCTCCTCAAGGCCGTGAAGACCAATACAGACGAGGATGCTACTTAATTGTAGTTATAACCCTCTCTCAACTCTATATCTCCAAAACACAAACCTTGACAAACAAGGCCGCTGCACGGAGAAACAAGTTGATAATATAAATATGGGATAAATAGTCAATTAATAAAATAGATTCTTGCTTTTCAGACCAAAAGAAAACAAAATGTCGCATTAGGTTCTACATCAAATTGGATACAGGTAGCTAGCAGAGTACCTCAAAGCTCAGTGCTGGAACCCAAACTATTTGTTCTATACATTAATGAGATGTTGGAAAAATTTCCATATTACTGCAAACTATTTGGACACGGCACAAAGATAATACCTACTGTTACTAATGAAACATTTAAATTTACAACATGATGTTAATAAAAAATGACAATGGGCTAAAACATGGTCTACAACTTTCAACGAGGAAAAATGTAATGTAATGCATTTTGGTCAAAATAACCAGAATTATAGCTACTAACTAAATAAACATAAAAAAATGGAAACAACTGAAAAGAAAAAAGTCTTGGGTGTACTGTTCACAAAAGACCTTAAATAGAAGGAACATATTGCAACTGTAACTTATAAAGCAAACCGTTTTTTAGGATTAATAAGGAAAATGTTTAAATGTAATAACATAATTGTAATAAGACAACTGTATTTATTTTTAGTAAATTCTCACTTGGAATATGCAGTTTCTGTCTTGTGTCCGTATTTAAAAGGTGACATTAAAACTGAAAAAAGCATACCAAGAAGAGTGACAAAAATTATTCATGAGTTAAAAAATTACAGCTGGCTAAAAAGGTTAGGAATTATGTCTTTAGAAACATAAAGAGCAAAGGGTGAACAATTCTTTTTCAATTCTTAGATTATGACTTCTTATTGCTGATGCTGGTCTATTTGCTTGTAATGACAGTGCAAATTGTTGTGGTTTAAGCCATGTAATGTGATCTATATTGTTCAATAATTTGTATACTTGTATTAGATCACTGTGCAAACGTCTAGTCTCCAATGTCAATTTCATTTTGGATAGTTCCTCATAACACAAATGTTTAGGATTTTGTTCTAGTTTAGTTGTGACGTTGTTCCAGTGACATTGGACCTTTTCTAGTGTTTCAATGTCACCTCAAATTGGACCTTTTCTAGTGTTTCAATGTCACCTTCAAGGTAGGATTCCATACAGGGATTGCAAACTCAAGGTGAGGTCTAACTAGTATTGTGTTACAGAATACATATCATTTCTCTATTTAAATGAGTGAAGGTACGCTTGATGACTCTGAGTATTTTCTGTGCTTTTGCTGCTGCGCTAACTTGATGATGCCATTTGATGTCTAATGAGATCAATATGTTGAGGTCATGTTCTACTAATGTTTTGCCTAGTTTGTATTCAACACCATTTTCTGCCATCGTATAGATGGTCTGAGGGTTCTTTTTGCCAATGTGCATAACCTTGCTTTGTTTAACTCTATTACCCTTATACTTGTCCATTCATCTAATTTGTTGATATCCTCTTGCAAACTGATCTTATCCGAAATGTTTTTTATTGCTTTCATTAGCTTGCTGTTGTCAGCATAAAATTTGCATATACATTGTAGTGTTCCTGGTATGTCATTGATGAATATCAAAAATAAATGAGGCCCAAAAACAGATCCCTGAGCATATGCTTCACACTTGAGTAATAGCCTTTTGTGTAGTACCTTATCAAAGGTCTTGCTGAAATTGAGGTATATCATGTGGACACTCTCTTCATGTACGTTGTCAAAAATCCATTGTTTCCAGTAAGTTGGTAGAAGGCCTCTTTTTTACCAAACCATGCTGGTGTTTTGGTAGAGCATCATGTAATTGCAAATGTGTCAGTGATTGGTGATGTGGTTTATCCTTCTCTGACTAATTGCTAAAAAGGATAATATGAAAGTCAGAAGGAGTCAATATAGAAAGTTAACATAGTTAAAGCAGATTTTGTACTAGTTGGTAGAATGTGGGATTATTCATTAATCGGTTACAACTAATTAATGTCTACTAATGTCAATTAACAAATGGTCAGTGATTGCTACTCTTGAGTCCTTAATACAAGGAGGGGGGGGGTAATAAAAGGGGGGTGGAGGGGTGTTTTTAGTCTTGATCTTATAAACGGGGGTTTTAATATAAGAAGGGGTGCAATTTTTTTTATGTCACAATGTTAGTATTTTTTATTAAAAATTTCTGTTTTTGAATCTAAACTAATATTTTTTACAGCTGTTTTATCATAATTTCAATAATTAATATGCTGATATAAGTTTTATACTTTTGTGACAAAGAAACCAAAGCTTATTTTCTACAAATCGACATTTACTAGGTTTTCAGGTGTACTGTTTGGTGGCCAGTAAAAATACCCCAGCAGTATGTGGTCCTCAGTTGATAGCTTTTTTTTTTTTTTTTTTTTTTGTAATTTACCTCCCCAAGGCCGAGAAGGCCACTACAGATGAGGAGGCTACTTGTGGTTATAACCCTCTCTCAACTCTATAACTCCGAAACACGAACAAGGTCGGGGGCGGAGAAACAAGTTGAGCGCGGTACTACCAGATACGTGGTGGGAATCGAACTCGGAACCTCTCGCTTATGAAGCGAGCGCTCTACCACTACACCACATACCGTAGCTTGGTACTACATATTTGTTCAACAGTTTTTTTGCATGCATTCATTTAACTGTCACCTGTGGTTATAATAGATTATTTTACATAGTATGCAGTCCCTCCACCAATACCTATTGATCTGTTTTTTTTTTTTTTGTAGCATATATAACCGTCTCAATTTATTATTGATGACTCGTTAAACCATGTCTCGGTTATCATAATTATGTCCGGATTATCCACCTGTATTTGAGCTTCAAATTGGTGTCTTTTGTTGTTTAGGGAAGTGGCGTTGATATGCCAGAATTTTAACTTGCTTCAGCTGTTGCGTTTGCATTTGTTGAAGTTGCTAATTTCGATTGGCCGTCTGTTAAAGCAGTTGTCACTGCCGTACCTACAGCTGGTACTTTAATCATAGCTACAGCTCCATTTCGGATGATGTACAAAGGTGACATGTCAATTCGTGCAGCATTTAAACGGTTTTGCTCATCCAAAACTTGTTTTTGTACAATCCGTTGAGCGTGTGTCAAATCAGGATTAATTTATACTGTACGTAAAAAACGCTATCTTTCAGTTGTCATTATTTGAATTATGTCATTATTTAAATGTAGCACTATTTTTTATAATGCATATTTTATATTGATTTTCCAATTTCCTAAAATTTTACCGTATTTGATTTTTAAAATTTTAACCATTTTTTTTTTATATTTTATTTATGTTTACTGCATATTGGTTGGTTACGTTTTTTTAATTCATATTGAATAAGGTCTGATTCATATTCATAATGAAATGAGATCTGAAGCTTTGGTTCAAATGAGATCTGAAGCTTTGGTTCAAATGAGATATAAAGCTTTGGTTTTTATATCAGACCAATTGCATCTTTTGTGAAGCTTAAATAACCATTTATAAGTATTTACAAAAAAGAAAACGCTACGATGGTTTTTTTTTTGTTATAACAAGTGTTTCAAAAAGAATAGCCCGTTATGCTTTTATTATCTTCCTCAACTTTGACGGTATTGCTCTACTGTTTTTTTTATTAAGTTTTTTATATCTTTGAATTTAATAATTTTTTTCCATTTTAGATAATCAAGAGGACAAAATTTTAGGTACGAAAAGATAACACACCATTTAAAATTGTCATTTATAACACACCATTAAAATTGCCATCAAACTTTTCGTCCATACTTAATGATTACGTCATACTTTTCGTCCAAAATTAATGATTAAAAGTGTAATAAGCTTTTCGCCATCACTCGGTCGACAACGAACGACGTTTACAAAAACGAGCATTTGATGTTCAAAAGACTAAGAAAATTTCGATGAACGCCATTTTGGAAAATCATTAATCATCATAAATATAGAAAAATAAAGAAGTTAACGAAGTAAAAACCATTAAACAAAAAAAAAAAATAAAAAAAAAAAGTCATATAAAGAAAAAAAGCAAAAAAAAAAGACAGGTAAAGAAAGAAATTATTAAAAAGACAAGTCAAAAAAAAACAAAAAAAGACAGGTAAAAAATATCAAATAGTTTGATACAAATATTTGTGGATAAGTAAAGAATAAAAACGCGCCATTCTTTTGTGAAAGTTTTTTCCTAAAATTATATTTTGGTTTTTTTTTTTAGTTTAATAATCGAATAATGTAAGAATATATGCTAATTTTATAAAAATTTACACAAAAATTAATATAAAAACCTATAATATTTTTTAAATATCTACACAAATATATAATCATTAGTAGAAATCGGCACATAATTTAAAGATATTTTTCAGATAAGGATTTTTTGTTATACGTCAACTATCCGTATCCGAATGGTTTGAACCAGGTGTGGCAAATATTCGATATTCTTATTTTTCATCTCTAAACGTATAATGTGTTTTAATAGATTTCAATGCATTTTAATTATCAGTCACAATCTAGAATTGGATATATCAAAATAACCACCACACTGTACTAAAAAAAAATTGTAAATTTAATAAGAATATTTGATTTAATGTTAACTGTACAATTTAATAACCCTCTCAAATCATGATTTATACAAAAAATAATAATAATGCTTTTAACTAATTTTCTTCATAGATCCGCAGAAGACGAATACTGTCCTCCAAATCAAGTTGATATGATCGAACGTTGTGTACTAAAAGTATTACAAGATAAGTATACTAACATTGAAGTAACATATGATTACAAGGATTTAACAAGATTATTTTGAAAACATTTATGAAAACTTTTTATAAAAGTGCTCCTTAAATATTTTTTTTTTCTAAAAATATATTTTGTCTTCCAATCAATGGTGAATAATTTTTCTGAAATTTTTGTCTTATAACTAAAATGCTTAATTATTTTCATTTCGTTTGCTTAATGTGCGCAATGATTGTCCCTCAAGATATGGTTGTTTTAGGAATTTAAATGTCAATGCTTTAGTCTTTTTTCTGAATTGTTCGTTAAATATGACATAAATAAACGGATTGACGCATAAGTTTACATTAGGAAGAATTTCGATAAAAATTGCTACAATTATTAAGAATAATATTTCATTGTTTTCACGAAACTGCTCATAACACTTTGGGCACAAAATAGACGATATTGCAATAATCGTTGCCGGCAAATAACAAATTGCGAAGGTTCCATAAACGATCGCTAAAGTTTTGGTTATTTTTATTTCTTGTTTTCTTTTTTCTCCCATAAATTTGGTTGCGTTTTTTAAATCTGCTGGAACCAACGTTGCAATTGTTCGAACATGCTTTAGTGCAATTTTCATTATGGTTGTGTAGAAGACAGCCATAATAATTAATGGTAAGATAGTTGCAATTAAAAATAAACAAAGAAAATAAATGTCGTTGTTATATATGCAAATTAAAGTATTACTATATTTATTGATGATAAATGTTGCGCTTTTCGGATCTTGCCAGTTAAACACGCCCAACAAAGTCCACGCTGCTGTATACAACCATATACATAGCACAAAAATCAATGGTATATTTTTATTTAAGTTGTGGTAGAAAAACGGCGTCGATATTGAAATAAATCGGTCTAAAGATATAACAAATAAATGCGTCACCGACGCAATGTTAGTTACGACATCTGTGATACTTTGTAATTTACAAACCATTAAACTAAAGCAAAAACTCTGATTGTGAATATGTTGATTAATTTTTAAAGGTATAGTAAAGATTATTGTTGCTAAATCACTTAATGCTAAAGATACAACGTAAGTATTTGTTTTTTGTTGGCGCAATATTGGTGATAAGGAGATAACAATTATTGACAAGGTGTTACCCAAAACGCCTGCAATAAAAATTAAAATCAACAAAACAATAAAAAATTTATTTCTACCACTTGTTTGCGCTTTACAAGGCTTATCAACAACGGTTTCGTTTAAACATAAAATTCTATAAATCAAGTTAATTCCAACAATTGCAAATAGTAAATAACGAGAAGCCATTCGTTTTCTTTATGAACATATGTGATTTTCTCTCTTATATTCTAAATATAAAAAATTAATCAATTGGTCTTTAGCGTTTGATACCTAAAAATTATTCAACTTAATCATTAAGGTGTGTACATTCATCGGGTTTAGGATTGTTAAGACCTCAAACCTTTTGAAGGAAAAAAATTCAATCGATTTATGAACTAAATGATGTCGTTTCGTAGAGCTCTATTAAAGCAGTGAAAATTTCAAGTATATATTGAAATGTAAAACGTCTTTATAGCACTTACCCTACCAGTTTAAAAAAAAGAATCTTTATTGTTTGGTATTTATTAATAGTTTAAATATTTGTTAAAAGATTTTTGTTTTGTAAAGGTACATTCTTTTATTACGATCTACAACAGAATAAATAAGAATAGTTTTAATATTAATAGATTTTTAAAAGTGTAAAATAGTTACTACATATTATATTTTAAACGGATTGGTTGCACAAATAATTTGCATTTTAGCGCTAATGTTTATCCGACAAAAAATTCACTTCCTTTAAATTCTTTATTATTTTTATAAGTAACATTTACTTATTAATTTCCATGGGAGTTTTGTTGAACTAATTCGACAGAAAATTGAAAATGAGTAAATTGAAGTTTAAAGAATTTATATAAAAATGTACTTTATAAATTTATTTTTGTTATTTTTATTTATTATATATTATATTTCAGTTTTATTTTCATCTATTTACAAAAACAATTAAATACAATAATATAACCATAATTATTACACAAAAATGTCCCCGATAATGCTAATGTCCCCGTAAGTATTCTTTTTTTTGGAAAATTTGTCCATATAAGTGATACTATAGGTATATATATATATATATATATATATATATATATATATATATATATATATATATATATATATATATATGAGAAGAAATCACATGCTCAGTTCCAGGCGTGCAGTAGTGTAATGAAGCTGCGATTGTTGTTCATGATAATTTGATCCTAACCTTTCTGATAATTTCATGCAACTTTTTTCTTGAGTAACATTCCTGTTGTAGCTGCTATTAATATAAAATCACTCCTTTTGTTGTTGTTGTTACATAGTATAATTTTTGCACTTAATTATTACAGTTATCATTTTATTCGTTTTTTACACAACAGCGTTTGTGATTACCCCTAACCCTGACCCTATTCCATTACCCCACGTACTTAGGGTAATTCCGAACACCAATGGTTTTATTTTTGCCCTAAATTTTTATTTTATAATAAGTTTTGTAAAAACTTCTTTTGAGGGTTTGTGACGGTTAGTTAAACTAATTGATAAGCAATAAATATGATCAATTTCGTATAACTGATGTCTTTAATTTGTACCCGCTCAGCTTTTCGTCAATACCCCCTTCTCCCTTATATATAATAGCTCTGTTTAAGCAAGAAGTATAGAAGCTTAAGTTTTTTTTATGACAGTACAAGACTAGCTCTGTAATTTATCCAAATGTTTTTCAAAATCTTATTAGTAAACGTATTTACATGGGCTTTCCATAAGATGTTCTAATAAATAATTATCCCCAAAAAATTTTGTTGCTCACTCGACTACTTTTTTTTAAATTTTAGCAAAGGTAATGTGAGTAGTATTTTTTTGGGTTTTGAATAAAAAAGTATGTGTTTTGTTTTTTCTATGTAAAATTTATAAAATTTGAACCATTTGTCTAGTTTTTCAAGTTCAATAGTGCGTTGAAAAAAAATTTCAACTACAAACAATTGATTTCAAACTATGATGATTAAAAATGCTTTGGAAGAAGGCGTGAACTTTCTAGTTAAATGCTCTTCCGCGTTATTCTGCGAAAAGACCGTAAGGACTTCTGGGAGCACCTTAATAACCACACACACACACACACACACACACACACACACACACACACACACAAACACACAAACACACACACACAAACTTCATCTATTGTAAAAGATCTTCATCAACTGTATTCTACCCCCTCTAACTATGATAATAATAAAAAAGGGTTTAATATTAACAAATAATTTATTGCAAATGTTTGTTGAGCCATGAAAATGCAGGCCTAAAAATCATTAAGCAGCACTGGTAAGAGTTTCTTTCTCAAAACAAAGAAGACCGAGGTTCAATGCCGGTTTTACCCAAATAAGCGACATTGGTAAGGAAGGAGGCGCGAAAAAAAGTATATAATAAATAAAGCAACAATATATAAATCAGATAGAATAATAAAGAATTAACAACCTAAAAGCATGAGCTGGGTTTACCAAAATTTTTTACAATAAGCACGTATTTGAGGAGTTAACCAATGAAAGTAAGGCTTGTATTTGAGGAGTAAATTCAACTCAGTGTGTTACAAAAATGTTTGTATATTAAAATTACAATGAATCTTTTAATAATTTTAACTATTTGGAACTGAATAAAAAAACAAGATTTGCCGACAAGATGATAAACTCAATTAGAAGTTGGTATAGAAATTAGTGGCTCTATGATTGAAAAGCACTAAAAAGTAAAAAAAAAAAAAATTATGTTATCTAATTTAAAATTTTTTCTAGATTCAGAAAATAAATATTTTTATGTACATTCAAACTCAATATTATAAGTAATATCCATTTTTTTAAGATTTTATAGCAACGCCCATAGCAACGGTATTTTTTTGTCATTTTTAGCTAACTTTATGAATAAAAAGAAACTATTAATATAAAAATATTATACAGTAAACTTCCGGTTTTTTGAACCTCCAATGGTTCTTTTTAATTTTTAATTTTTCTACAAAAAAATGTTCTACTAAATAAGCTAGCAAAATTTGCACAAATCTTTGCAAATATCAACATTGTGATAATCATTCAGAGGAGGAAGATAATAAGCAGTCAAGAATTATGTGAGTCCAATAACGATGGTAATATAGACTATATATGGACTATATAGTAATATCGATTGTAATTTGTTTCTTTATATAAATCACTTGATAATTTAAAAAAACATATTTAAAGAGTTTAATATATAAAATTAAATAAAAACACCTACTAAAGATGTAACTCTTATCTTTAAATTTTTATTACAATATTTCAAGGGAATATCAATGCCCTCGTTATCAAATATAATATCTAATTATTATACTTGAAAACGATTGTATCAATACGCCCTGATTCAACTGCATGCACACCAGCCAAATTTAGACTGTGAGCGCTACAGGAAACGTCTGTCAATCGTTATCTTGCTCTACAATCTTCGTCTTTTCTCTTCCAGTAACTTCCAACTCTAATTAGTGGTCGCTTGCAGCCTTGTCGGAAGCGAAAATGTTTTAAATAAAAATGTATAGCCTATTTGTTTATTTTTATAGTTTTAAAAAATAAGAAGATATAATCTAAACCTTTCTTTATTTAAAAAAAAGATAGCATTTTTTAAAAATGTTAAGCAAAAATTTTGCGATACGGCATTAGTGTTAGAACAGATTTTTATAGCAAAATATCGAGCCAACACTACATTTGCCAAATGTAAGCTTGTAGTCTGGGTATATATATATATATATATATATATATATATATATATATATATATATATATATATATATATATATATATATATATATATATATATATATATATATATATATATATATATACAGTAACAAAAATAATAAATAACAAAAATAAAAAACACTTCAATATATTAGGAAAAAGTCATAACAGTACAAGTAAAATTTTTATATCGAAGAAAAGTTGAAGCGATGACCAGAAAAATATCAGCAATATAGAACATATATATCTGAAGTTAAAAAAATATATTATTACTTGAGGTAGTAAGCTGGTAAAAAAACTAGAATGTTTAATATTCATTGTTTGAAACTGAAATTAACACACACAACAGTCATCATAAAAATAAATATTACAACAAAAAAAAAATCTTTAAAAAATTAATTATTTTTTGATGAGTCAGCAAAAATTATAAAAATAAGCTAAAAAGCAAAACATGGGTATTAAGAGATCTATAACTAGTATCAGTATGAAATTTGCTATAGTAAAAGAATATATAATTATCTAGTGCCTAAATCAAAATTTTTAAAAATTGATCAACCGTTTCAAAATGGCGAAGATTCTTTTAATTTTGAATTTTTTAGATAAACAGTTCTATGCTCAGTGACTGGTTTCTCATTAAGTACTTGAGTATGTAGGTTAATTCTGCTTTAGGCACTAGTGCTCTATAATTTAAACAAGTGTTAAAAATTTCAAGATAAAAGCTCAAATAGATCTTCCAAAATCTATGTTTTCGTTAACCTACAACAAGATTTTAAAAAACCAAGAAAACAATACATAAAGAAAAAAATCTTAAAAATTTCCAAGTTGGTATGATTCCTCTCTTTCTAGTTCTTTTTCTTTGTCCAAATATCCTTTTCTGAAAGTGGTTTTTGAAACAAAAGTATCTTTTGGACATCTTTTCCACACAATTTGATTCAGAGCCTCATTTGGGTTTTGAATGGATCCATCTAAACAGCGACTCAAAAGATCATCACTACGTAAATCCTTATAAATTGGATAGATTGCAGTTTTCACTGCAATTGGTAAATTAACTGATGGTTTGTACCGCTTGATATTTTTCCAGTAATTACACCAACTATCATTAGTGCAGGTTACACCAACTATCATTAGTAGCGGGGACACAACTGGTGACGAACTCCAAGATCTTTAATACCTGTACAGTGCCACAATACTGCCAGTACTCCTTTTTTCATCATTTACAAAGCAGTACTTTTGTTACCATTCCAACTTGAAAGAGAGTTTTGGCGAATAGCCATGCCAAAATAGTTCTGCATTTTGTTAACAATATTATCAGCTCATCTTCCCTTTCCGCTAAGTCCTTTGCCATCTCTTTTGCCATGACCAACACATTCAGATTTTATAGGTTCCAAATCTTCACCATATGGCTTTGATTCTAAAACTTTTTTAAAGGATTCAGTATCGCCATTGCCAATGTAATGGGAGTACCGAATATTATATTTTTCAACAGATGAAGAAAATATTTAAAAAAATTTTAAATCAAAATTTTAACCATACCCTAAAAAACCTTCTTTTTTAAACAAAAAATAAAAAAAATACAATGACAATATATATTTTTGAAATCTATGATAAATTTTGAATACAAAACAGTTAAAAAAAAAAAATCCTAATTTTTCATGTTTTTTTACCAGCTTACCTCCTTAATAGAGTTTTCCCAAAAAACAAAATTTTTGAAAAATATATGCTTCCACCCACTTTATGTGTTTTATATAATAAAAAAACTGTTATTGAGTTTTTGGATAAAAAATATTTTGGATTTTTGAAATTTTGGATAAAAAATATTTTCAGGGGTCCCTCAAGACCCTTGAACATAACAAGTTCCTAATATTATTAACAAAAAATTAGTTCTATTAAATTAAGTGTGTCATGTTGGGTCCCAAATATAGCGAAGTTATATGAAAATTTCAGTGTTAGATCTAACACCATAAAAAATGAAGTTTATTAACTAAAAAAGAAAAATGTGTATTATTACCAATTTTCAGCAACTTTTTTTTTCAATAAGTTTTTTATAATTAATTATCATATTTGAAATTTTCATATGATTTCGCTTAATTTGAGACGAAATGTCAAGAACACTTTTGAAGATTTTTGTTGTTGTTGACAATATTAGGAACTCGTTATATGTTTAAGGGTATTGAGGGAAACCAAAAAGTATTTTTTATTCAAAGAATTTTTAAAACCAGTGTTATTTTATCACATAAAACACATTGAAGCATATACTTTTTTAAATGTTGTTTTTTGGGACAACCTTAAAAGTATGAATTATTTATCATCAAAACGCACAGTGAACATTTTTATTTTAATGTTCTAACTGAAATAAAAAATATTAGGTAACTTTAATAAAATTAATAATAAATAATAACATATCGCTAATTAAATTTAAAAAAATAACTTAATAATAAATTAGCTGATAATAATACAGTGCACTTTCGGTTCCAATCATATTTTGAATTAAATAATAGTTAAAAAGCCACATAAAATCAAAATTGCTTATATTATACTTTGATAATAAACTCTTTTTATGTTACTTTTATATGGTACCAGAATTCGACTAAACTGCTAATATTTTTTTATAATATTATCACAACTTATTCAAGTATCTTTAGATGGCTCAAATGCAAATTGAGCCTTCTACTCTGAGTTACAAAACTATAGAGCCGAAAATGACATTAACAAACTTATTCCAGCTGGAATTAGTTTGTTAGTCTTGTCGTCTTTATTTGATTCATCTATCATTCAAAACTGGGGAAACCACAAACTTGGGTTTGTGGTTTCCCCAGTTTTGAAAACAAAACAGACTTGGATATTAAAAAGATTTAAAAGCTCTTTATAAACTTCTCCATGATTCTCCTGCCAGGCGGGAAGACTTTACTGTTATGACTGAAAGTAATCATTTTCCTCTTCCTTTTTGTGGAATTCGATGGGTTGATGATGAAAAGGTGGCTTTAAGAGCTATTAATATTTGGGAGAGCATTTTTAAAATATGTAGGCTTTGGGAATCTCTAGCAAAGAGTAAGCAGCCTTCGTTCATGAGCAAGCAAATTGTTTTATCTGCTACTAAGGATCCTCTAATTTTAGCAAAATTTCATTTCTTTGCTCAAATAGCCCATATTTTGCAATCATTTTTAACCATGTATCAATATGCTAAACATATGATGCCATTTTTATATGACAACCTTTATCGACTATTAAAAGACATAATGTAAAAGTTCATTATAGCGGATATTTTAGATTGGATTATGGATTGGATTAGATTAAATTGGATTTTACAAAAGAAAAAACCTATTTAAAAAAGCCAAATATTGGATGTGGAGCCAGCACTGTTATAAGGAATAAAAAAACAAATGATGAAATCACTCCAAAAGATATTTATGCTTTCAACTACAGTTGCAAATGTTTTCTACAGTCGTTGACATGTAAGTTTGTGGAAAAGTTGCCTTTAAAATATGCTATTGAGCAAAATGTAATATGTTTTGACCCAGAAATAATGTACAATCAAAAAATGGAAAAGGAAAGGATAAGTGATTTGGTTGATAACTTGATTCAATTGCATTGAGTTACCCTAAAAGGTGGGGAAGAGGTAAATACTGAATTCAAGAGATATTTAAAAAAGATCTCTAAAAACAAGTAACTTTTCAAGAATTTCAATAAAATAGATGATAGGTTGGATGAGTTCTTATTTTCTAAAGTTGGTAGTTTAGATGATTATCCGGCACTGTCCAAATTAATCAAAGTGGTGTTGACTCATTTTCATGGTCAAGCTGCGGTTGAAAGAGGGTTTAACATTAACAAGAATATGTTACAACCTAATTTAATGAGTATATCATTATTAAGCCTGAGAATTGTATATGAACATATGAAAGCTCTTGACTTAAACCCGAAATCTATAGTTATCTCTAAGGAATTGAGAAAATCTGTCAAAAAATTACGGAGTCAACAAAAGATTGAAATGGCTGCTCGAAAAGAAACTGAGCTTACAGATGCTCGAAAGCTAAAAAATTACTTGCTATAGGTAAAGGACTTACAATCTAAAAAGATTATTCTGGAAAAAGCAAAAAAAAACACTAAAAGTGATTCAGAATTCTTGTGAAAGCTGCAAATGATGCTTAAAAAGCTCATACTTATGCTATTGAAGCAAAAGTTATTCTTGAAGAGAGAAAAAAGAAGGGATTAAAAAATTAGATAAAGCAATTGATTTATTATTTAAGAAAAGTAAAAAACTTTAAAATTTTAAACATTAGTTTATTATTATTTATATGCAGTAAAATCTAAATTTATATAGATATTTAAAAGATATTTTAAAGTATATTATATAAGTTGTAATTTATTTTTGAAAAGATTTTTAATATTTATGCGGCAATTTATCGACTATTTTTCATCTTTTAAATATATGTTGATTTTAGCTTTATATTTTACTTTTACATTACTTGTGTAGTTTAATTTATTTTGTTCTAAATGCTATTTATCAAAATAGTTTTTAGAGTCAATAAAAACATAGCATTTTTTACATTTTACTTTGGTTAAGTTTTAAATTTACTTTAATAACAATAGTAACAATGACAACATACTAACAATACTTTGATAAATATAATAATGATGCTTTATTTTAAACTGTACATAATTTTTCCATGTATCATTCCCAATCCTTTTTAAGTCTGGAAAAGCTCATAATAACAGAAATAAAAATCAAGAAAAAGAGGTCGACAACCTGGGAAAAGAGATCCACGATCAGGGAAAAATTAAGGAAAAGTCATGGAAATCCACCTTAAGATTTTGGCAGACACCCTGGTTTGTTCTCTAAATTTTCTATGAATTTTTTAAAATTTCACACAAGTTTATTATAATTCGATTTTTGTAAACTTTATTTTATAAAAAAATGAACGCTTTAATATGCTTTTTATTCTCGTATACTAACCTAACACTACAAGAAATTAGGAATTATAAAGTTTCATTTTACTTTATAACAGTAAATTGGACCCGATCAGCATCAGTACCCGTTGCACCTTCTATTGGATAATCAATAAATAAACATTTATTCATCTATAGTCTATATTGTATGTTATTTTATATGTCTTTGTAAATAAAATATGCAAAGATATATATATATATATATATATATATATATATATATATATATATATATATATATATATATATATATATATATATATATATGTGTATATATATATATATATATATATATATATATATATATATATATATATATATATATATATATACACATATATATATATAAGGTTATAAAAAAGAGAATTGCTTTAATATTTGCTAGATATTTATTTCTATATTAAATTGTTACAACTAATTGTTATATTAACTGCGTGTAGTCTTCTCGTGTCGTTATTTCAACCTCTATTAAGTTTAGCACCAAGGCTTTAAAAAAATTACTCGTGAGGAATTAATCTCTTAGTAATTATTATCCGTGTAATTCTCCAAGGGAATTACTTATTCCGCAATCACTAATCGTTTTTCTGAACGATTGTTAGAAACTGTTGTCCAGAAGGAATATAAACATATAATTACATATTATAAAAACAAATAAATATTAAATTAAAAACTACATCAATCGGAATACAAATTCTTATTCGAGAAGCCATTTTTAAAGAACGTTCTCACTTACAACTAAAAAACTTTGAGACAAACAATGGTTTGCATTGCCTAATATTTTGCGAGAATGAAATGCTGTAATTAAAAAAAAAATTATTAATTTTCATTAAATTTGGTACAGCAAAAGAATTAGAGGTTTTTGGATAAAATCTCGCTTTGTCTCGAAATGAAGCGAGATTAGATTTTTTTTATTAATCGTTATAACGAGATGGTAACAGTAAATTAAAAAGTAAGCGAATTTCTTCCGAAACGACAAAACTTCCCATTTAAATCCGAGATGCAACAGCTTATTAGAAATTAAAGTTCATTAAATTTTTTAAAAGTCAACGATTTCTAAAGCCTTACATGGCCTACTTAAATTGCACGGCCTGATTTGTTGCAATTTCCGTATAAAAATTAGGAGGCCAGTTTTTTTACGTGTAAAAGTATAAAAAACTCAAGTATAAAAACTTAATTTTTGTTATGGTTAAGAGTATGGTTTGCACTATAAATGTTTTATTCTTATTTTATTAAAATGGCTTAATAATAGTTAGATTTTCTTTGAGTACTTACATTATTTTGTGCTGGATTTTTTGTTAGCTGCTTGCCTGCTTCAGTTTATTCCAATAACATAGAATACTGAAATAGGCTTTCAGATAGCAATATCAACACATATCAATATGCTACTAAAAATAACCTTAGGGTAACCTGGGGCAAAGCAGGACACTTTCAGGGAGAACGTTCATAATTTGAGAAGAATCGCGTTTCACAACAAGAAATTTTGCAAGCTGCTAGCACATTATGTGTCTAATTATCTCTTAAATATTTGTGGTGATAGGTTGTTGCATTGGTACATAATTAAATTCAAAATGGCGGCAACTGTCCTGTCTCACTTTCCCCAAAACCTGGGGCAAAGTGAGACAGATTTCATTTGAAGAAAAAACTAAGTAAAAATATAATTTTCAATAAAATCGAAGCAGACTTTTGATAAATTCGATCTGATTAAATATAAGAATGCAAATAAAAACACAAAGGTATAATTTTATAATGTAATTTTTCGTTTTAAATCAAAAAACATGATAAGAATTGAAAAAATAATATTAATAAAATAAGTGCATATGCAAATTTTCAAGTTAGTCAATAAATTTGAATAAAATCTATTCACATAAAAAGCAAACACCGTTTAATGTGCAGTGTTCGTGTACCCAAAATGTACATACACAACAAGCTATCCAGTCAATTTGGATATCATTGCACCATTTTTCTTGACTAACTGGAGAAAACCATTCCTCTTCCTTGTTTACATCTTTTTCAATCAAGTATTTCCTTAATTTTCTATCCTTTTTGTTCTTTTTTATATTTTTTTTTGTTTAATTTATTGTCATTGTTTTTTTCAAGTAAATTTTTTTTCTTATTGTTCTTTTTTTTTTTCCTATTGTTTTTTTCTCATTGTTCTTTTCAAGTAAAATTTTTTTCCTATATGGAGAACTAGTTATAATCTGAGCTTTTTCAGGTAATTTTCTTTTTGGAAGATAAAGTTTGGAATTTGAAGTATGTTTTAAAAATAACTTGATGAAGTAACAGCGGTCTCTGAAAAGCTTTTAATTGACTTTAATTTATCATGACTCATTAATTCTAATGTAGTCAACTCTGGCTGCTGTAAAATTTCACTTTCTTTTTGTTATCGCGTTCAAAGTGAATTTCAGTAGGTATGGATAACCTGTTTTTATTATTATTATCACTCAAAGATGTCCTTGGATATTGATTTTCTAAATAAAGTTTTTTTCTACTAATTTACTATCTTTGTTAAAAGTAATTTAATTTTTTTTTCAGAACTCAAATACTATCCATCATTGAGAGACCATAGAATGAACTGTCCATATCTTTAATATACTTATTTAGATCTTGTTCTTGGTTACCAGAAAGGCCTTTTCTAAATCTTCCAAGTAAATTAGTATGCAACCTACTTTCAAGTGAAGCCTTTTTAACACGCTGATGAAGTAAATCTTTTGACACACTAAAGATTTTACAAGCTTTTCTTAAAGACATCTGCTTCAACTTTACTGCTGTAATAGCATTTTTTAAGTCATCTTCGTTCCAGTTAGGTTGATTAGTTTTTCTCTTGTAGTTTCTCATTTAAAAATTTTTGGTCACTAAATGACAACAAAGTTATATTCTTTTAAAGTTTCTAATAAAATTGTGTTTTACTTTTACATAAAATTCGTTTATAAAATGACGATAGCAAGTTTACAAACTTGCTATCCTAAACGTTTACGATCTTTTTCAGTAATTAGCGTTGTCGCACTTTCCCCGTAAATGTAAAGTTATATATTTCTTAAATATCTTTGAAATAAAATAATCTGACATAAAAAGAAGAATGGCAGCTGAAAGATAACAAATAAATGATTACAAACTCAATATTATGTTTGCTCTATGGTAAAAATGGCAGCGTACGTGGATTTTTTTCACAAAAGAAAAAAAATTAATTTTGATTTTTCAATCAAATTGACGCAACTCGTAAGCTTTAAACCCACTTTTTAATTCTGTACAAAGCTAGAAAACCAAAATATCTCACTTTGCCCCGTGTCTCGCTTTGCCCCAGGTTACCCTACATGCTACTGAAACTACCCACAACTCTCCATTGGAAATAATTTTAAAGGATTGTAATTTTGTATTTATTATAATTGCAATTATTAGGTATAAAACATGAATTTTTCTTTGAAATACTTACACTGCAAAACAATGGTTTGCAATGTAAATACTCTATTATGCTGTATGTTTCAAACATGCAGCAATTAAAATGCAACAAATCAGGCCATTTACTTACAGTACACCAAGAAATATCAGACATACCAACTGTTTTGGAAGAAATATCAGAAATACCAACTGTTTTGGAAGAAATATCAGACATACGAAATGTTTTGGAAGAAATATCAGACATACCAAATATTTTGGAAGAAATATCAGACATACCAAATGTTTTAGAAGAAATATTAGACATTCCAACTGTTTTTGAGTCAATTGCTGGTAATAAAATTCTTAATTTTTAATTGTCTAATATATACTAATCATGTTTCTTTACAAAATTACAAATTAAAAAACTATAATATATTAGAAAAATCATTGACAAAAATTTGGTATTAAGTGATTGTCAGCTTCTTGTGGGTAAGATGTATTTACAAAAAGCACCCCGTTATCAAAGTGGTAAACAATTTTGTGAAGATTGAGAAAATAATCTTCATTAAAAAATTGTTTTTGTTTTTATGATTGTAAGACTTCAAAAATTTATTCTTTTGTTTTGAAATCCTCATCTAAAGTTTACAAAACAGGTTTATATTTGAAAAAAGTTAATGATGAGTGTATTACCTCAATGTACCAATCTGAATTTAAGATAAGAGCTGTTGTTACTTATAACCATTCTACCCATGTTAATACATTTTTTATAGTTTCATAAAGCATTTACTAATGATGGAAAATTATTTACTAATCATCCAGTTTAGAAAAGGAGTGTTTAAAATATAGTTATTATTTGATATACTCCATTTTATAAAAAATGAAAGAAACAACTTGTTAAACGCAAAAAAATGTTTTTTTCTTCTTTTTTATTTGATTTTTTGAGGGACTATGTTGAAGTTAATGCTGGTTACATTGCATGGAATATATTTCTAAAAGTTTATCAAAAGATCAATTAATAGACAGGCAAGAAAAAGCAATAAAAATTAATTATCAAGTCACATATCTTGGAAACAACAAACAAGTTGTCAGCATTGATAATATTTGACGAAACAACTGCAGATGTAATACAGAGTTATTTTCCAGAAAGAAATATTGCGGCACAATTTTTATCATCGTTTTATAAGTTATTTATCATACTTAATTCAAAGCAGAAACTCAATTCATCCAATCAAACTCAGCAATACTGCTTTGAAAGGTGATAACAAACCCACACTTTATAGAGAAATTGCAAACTTTACTGAAACTTGATCAAAATAAAATTTGATAAATACTTTACATTAACCATACAAACTTCTCGTGCTCTAATTACAACACTACAATCAATTGTATCTCTTATTAATGATTTGATTGAAGAAGGCTTTACAGTTGTTCTTACTTCTAATTTACAAAGTAAATTTTTGGAGCTAGGTTTTAGTAAGTATAGTTAAATGACAAGTGGACGACTTTTTCTGAGTCTTTTAGAAATATGCATTAGTAAAAAGATTTTGACAGATTTTCCCAGAAAGTATTTATCAGAATTTTGATAACCTTTAAATAATATTTTCGAAGATATCGCTTTGTTGTCTGCATAAATACTAGTATCAGCTTTCTGAAGATAGCACAGATATAATATATACTAAAGCAAGTAATATTCGTAAAAATTAACAAAAAGATTTTGATGTTAAACTTATGATCAATGCATGTTATTTTATACAGAGAAGAACCTATATATCCAATTCAACCTCTGTCTAATTTTATTTGTCGTCTTTTTAGTATTTTATACGTTATTTCTCTTATTCTAATAAAACATTGCAGTCATTCTTTTACAATTAAAAGTTTAAAGAACAAATTTTAAAGATTTGTTATAGCAGTGTCAGTTTTACTAGTGAAAAACACCAAAAGCGGAGAATCAAATATAGATCTCGTATTGTTAATAATATTTTTTATAATAACTTTCAAAAAGAAATTACATATTCAACAAGGAAAAATCAAGTGAAAGAATTCCAAAAAAGACAAAGACCAAATAAATGTTCCTCGTAAAAGGTATTTCTTCATTTAATTTCAATTATAACAAATACAAAATTACAAACCTTTGATTTTTTTTCAATGGAGAGTTTTAGGAAATCTTAGCAACATGTAAGTTTATTTTAGAGACTCTCCAACAATTTTTTTCAAAACCTTGAGATTCATTAAAATAACCTTGAAATTTACACAAAAACCTGGATACGTGCAAAAAAAAATGTTAAGAAAGTACTTTTTTCAAACAAGAAAAAATAAAATAGTATGAAAAGATAATTTTCTATAAATAACTCATTTTTATTCATTATGTTTATAATTGCAAATTTATGTTGCTTTCTCTGAAGTTTTCAACAGCTGTTCAGACGGTTTCCTATTTTTTTTTTACAAATCTAAACAACCTTCAAGCATTACTGTGAGGAATATTATTCCTATGGTATCTGAAAAGATTTTTGATGATATTGGAGGTGCACCTTTGTTTTTCTACAGAATCGACATTTTATGGTACCTTATTTCATAAATGATTGTTTTAATTTTTTTTTGTTAAACGTTTTAAATTGCTACCAAAATTAACTGAAATTGTCCTTATTATTCAATAATAATCATTAAAACTACTAATCAAATAAAATTTTATCAAATAAATCAAATAAAAGCATTATCATCAAAATCATTGCCCTAACCGGGTAATCAGCGCACCATGTTAAGCTAAATTTGCTCTTATATTTTTGCTTTGTTGTCATTTTTAAAGATTCGGATTTGATTCATAATATAAACAAACCCATCTTTAAAGCTTGTTGGTGCCGGTTTTATGATCTATCTTGTACACCTAATTTTTATAAGTTTATGATGTAACAGTAATTTTTTTCGAAATTTATATTATTTTGAGTTTATAATTTATATCGTTTTGAGCGAGAGTAAATTTGAAAAAAAATTCATAAGAATGTTTTTAAAATTTACCGTGAGAATTTTGGATTAACCGTGAGACCGTGAGATTCGTTATTAAACCGTGAGTCTCACGGTAAAACCTGAAGAGTTGGAAGGCCTGATTATCAGTAGCATTTTGATATATAGCTATCTGAAAACCTATTTCAGTATTCTATGTTATTTGAATAAACTGAAGCAGGAAATCAGTTAACAAAAAATCCAGCACAAAATAATGTAAGTACTCAAAGAAAATCTAACTATTATTAAACCATTTTAATAAAATAAGAATAAAACAATTATAGTGCAAACAAGACTCTTAACCATAACAAAAGTTAAGCTTTTATACTTGAGCCGTATAAAAACTGGCCTCTTAATTTTTTACAGAAAATGCAATAAATCAGGTCGTGTAATTTAAGTAGGCCATTTTGTGATTTAAGTAGGCCATGAGTCTTATTAAAGTTTTTATCTTATTAGTAATTAATATATTTAAAAAAAATATCTTATAAAGTTTTCGATATTGTTTTTTTATTGATAAAAAGTCATAAACAATAAGAGGGGGGAGGGATAAGGGTGTCAGAAAAAAGATATTAGTTTTAGGCGTCCAACCCCACACATCCGTCGCTCCAATACACAATGAGAAAATAGGCTTATAAATAAAGAAGCATTCAATATATTAAGCTGGTTTTTTTACAAGACATAAAAAAAAACAGTTTTCTGTATTTTTTCCGTTTCATCCGGATAAATTCCTGACTAATCCGGAAAATTACATAGGTCCGGATATTTTTATTCAAAAAACAGTAGGCGCCGATATTTTATCTAATTTTTACAAAAAATATTATTAGCAGATTTAATAATAAACAATATATTTGAATATAAACTTATTAAAATTATAAACAAATCTGCTATCATCTGATTCTTCGCCCTTTAGTTTCTTACAAAGTCTCTCAACATTCTAATAGATGTTTTTAATACGACATGGCGTACGTCACGATTTAGCACGACAAATGAAAGATTTGACTAAAGTGTCTGCTTGGCTCGAAAATGAAAGTTCGTATTAATACACTGTCCACACTACATGCCTAGATTCGGTATATGGAAAAATACTACACATTTTCTACAACATGTCTTTCCAAATATGGTTAGCTAAAAGTAAAGAAAAAAATGACAAAAGGAAAAAAAGAAGACCTTGGTACAGAAACGTTTTTGTGAGCAGCTAGGGTTAACCGTCAACAAATCGAAACAAGAAAGTGTTTATACCAATGATGGTAATACTGCTAGAAAATTTTTTTACTATGCAAGCTGCTCTTCTTAAATCACTGGAGTAAATAAAAATTTGATTAGGCGACTTTACATAATTCTATAAGCTCTCTCCTTAGGTGTTATAATAAATGCCGAAAGTTTTAGTACACATGCTACAGAAACTATTTTTAAATTTAAACTAAATTATTGATTTTTGATCCAAAACAGACCTTTATTTTCCACTGTGCGCCGTTCCGATGCGTTCTAAGAGAAAAAAACCACTATCTCTCTCTCTCTCTCTCTCTCTCTCTCTCTCTATATATATATATATATATATATATATATATATATATATATATATATATATATATATATAATATATATATATATATATATATATATATTAGGGTGAGTCGAATTTTTTTATTTTTCCTGTACATGAACAAAAAGTTGTCTTGGCATCAATACAGTACGAAAATAATATTTGAAGATTTTTTATGAAACGTTAAGGGGTCCCAACTTTTGATTAAAGTCTTACCTTATTTGATGTATTTTAACAATTTCCTTGATACAATCTAAATACGTACCAACTATAAATCATTGACTAAAATGCATTGGCAAATGGTTTAGCACCTAACTACATGTGCTAAAAAAGAAATGGAATAAATTTTATAACGTTATTTACATGTGACGTCACCAACATTAGTAACAAACCATGTGCTGGATTTTTTAGAAACAAGCAAAATATCTAATATATTATTTTGTAATTTTTTTTTCTTCTTTGCAATAATAGATCTATAGTAAAATTCAAGTAGACTAATATAGATGTATACTACAGTAGGCTATAGTTTAAACTGTAGAAAGATCACTTCATTTATAAGTATTGGATTATTTATTGACTAAATTCTTATGAAAAATCGTTTTAATAGCTCTTATTTATTGTAAACATAACTTGTTGTAGTTTTTTTTTATTATTTTAGACAAATTATATTAAATATGGATAGTATGTGTACACGAAGTGCAACTAAACATCCATTTTTTGGATAGTTAGTTGATCTTCCTGAAAATCAAATCCCATCATATGAAGACGTTATTAAGGCGTTCTATTATAATCAGAAAACGGTATTAGAAATTAGCTTGCAAGAAAGATATTCAATTTTAGCAGACAGAGTGAAATGTGTTTATTCAAAAGCAAGTATTCCCACAATAGAAGTGAATAGCACAATCATTAGGAATAGAAGACTTATGGATAAAGTACATACTACTGTGATCAAAAAGTAAGGTGAATTTTTAATTTAAACTTCCCGCCTTATTCGAATCGTCCAATCTTTTTTATTTTTAAGTTGGTAGGAATGTCATAAACATTTGCACCAAATTACATGTCAAACTCATAATTATTTTTTTTTGTTTACGCTTGTTTCTGAAGTACCAAAAGTGCATTCGGCGATTTTCACGATGTCTAATTTTGTTGAGCAAAGAAGTGCTATTAAATTTTGTTTGCGGAATGATATTTCTGCTGCTGAAACGTATCGAATGTTGCAAAAGGCCTTCGGTGAAGAGACTATGTCTCAAAAAAATGTTTACAAGTGGTACAAAGACTTCAAAGAAGGCCGAGAACGTGTTGATGACTTTGAACGCTCCGGACGACCATCGACTTCGATTGATGATCGCCACATCAACAAAATCAAAGAATTGGTGCTTGCAAATCGTCGGTTAACCATTCGAGACCTTGTTGACATGGTTGGAATATCATTTGGATCGATGCAAGCAATTTTGAAGGATCATTTGGGCCTCAGAAGACTCAAATCACGTTTGGTGCCGAAATTTCTCAATTTCTTTGAAAAAGAGCGTCGCGTTAAAACGTGTGAAGCAATGCTTTCTGACTATCAAGACGTCTACAAACAAATTATCACAGGCGATGAGACTTGGGTCTACGCATACGACCCTGAAACAACCGACCAATCGAGTGAATACCGTGAAAAAGGCGAGCCGAGACCGAAGCAACCACGTCAAAGTCGCTCAAAAATCAAGGTCATGTTGACTGTTTTCTTTGATTATTGTGGTGTCGTGCAATACGAATTCCTTCCAACTGGCCAAACTGTCAACAAGGAATATTATTTAAGCGTTATGCGACGTTTACGTGAAGCTATTCGCAAAAAGAGACCGGAATTATGGGCCAATAACTCTTGGATTTTGCACCACGATAATGCGCCTTTGCACACAGCACTGGTTTTTCGTGAGTTTTTCGCCAAAAACTCTACCCATGTTGCTCCACAACCACCGTATTCGCCCGACTTAGCACCGTGTGACTTCTGGCTGTTCCCAAAGCTCAAGAGACCACTCCGGGGAAATCGTTTTGAGTCCATTGAAGAGATCCAACGTGAATCGGCACGCGCATTGAAGGCTATTCCTACCGAGGACTTTTCGGCATCCTTCGAAGACTGGAAAAAACGTTGGCAAAAGTGCATTGGGGCCGGGGGGGATTATGTTGAGGGGGACGATACAGATTTGGAAGAATAAATTAAGATTTTTTATTTTATAAAAAAATTCACCTTACTTTTCGATCACAGTAGTACACTTGAAAAATATTAAGATGCAAAAAGAACATCACACACGTTCACTGAGAAGTTGAATTCTTTTAAGCAGTTATTTGACATTTGCACCTGCAATTGCTTTGATTCGGGCATTAGAGATAGGAACTTATGCACGTGCCCGCTGCCAAATAAAATTCCATTGATAGAGTGGGATTTCTGGGTTGACCAGAAAACTGTTAGAAATATGAAAAGTGGTGGAGTAGACAAAGAAACGACAGCAACACTGGAAAAGAGACAAAAACGCAAATTTATGAAATCAGTGTGTGATGAAGCACAGTCAAAAGAGGTTGAATATGAAACTGAGGAAGATATTGATGAGGATGAGCGTAACACGTCTGAAAGTAATTATACATCAGAGGAAGAGACAGTATCAGTGCAGAACAGAAACAAGTACAAGGAATTATGTAAAGCAGTTGATCGAAGCAAAATTAGCAACAGAGATACATGTCTTATTGTTAATGCTGTTTTAAAAGACCTCAGTATGTTGTCTTCAACAACAATTCTTGATCCTTCAAAGCTACGTCGAAAAAGAAATTTCTGGAGAGATACTCTGGTTGAAGAACATATGCAGAGCAATAAGGAATTGTGCTGTATAGGTTTTGATGGAAAACAAGACGTTACATTAGTTGAGAGTTTTGGTTGTAGAAGAAGTAAAAAAGAAGAACACTATAGTATTGTCTTGTATCCAGGAAACATATACATCGATCATGTAGTTCCTGAAAGTAGTAAAGCTGCTGATATAACAAAGGAGTTAATGTCAGTTATTATAGAGACAAACTCCGTAGAAAGCATTCAAGGTGTTGTATGTGATGGCACAAGTAATAATACAGGTAAAAGCAACGGAATCATAAGAAAATTGGAGGAGAACTTAGGTAGACCATTGCAGTGGTTGGTATGCCTTCTACACTGTAACGAGCTGCCATTTAGAAGGTTTTTGGCAGGCGTGGATTTTGCTCGAACTACAGAACCTTCCACATTGACAGGTACAATTAGCTCAGCTCTAGAATATGATCCGAATGAACTGCCCGTCGTTAATTATTTGCCAATTACTGGTAAGGTGACTGATTGTGATGAAGCTGTGAAGAACGATCTTAGCACAGATCAACTGTATTTTTTGAAAGCATGTCTAGCAGTACAGCGTGGACGTCAGGAATCTACAGATATTGATTTCCTCGAGAAGAGTTTACCTGGAAATATAAGTCATGCTTGGTGGTTGACGAAAGCCAACAGGATTTTGCGTCTCTACATGTCTGGAGAGGTGGCATATGAACCTCTCAGAAGAGTAAAGCATTTCATTTTGAACTTTTACGGTTCCAAATCAAATCAAATTCCTCTTGCCAAAATGATGCTAACAACTTCTTTTACTTAGTTCAGTTGTTTCAGGAACTTAATACATTAGATCAGACTGTGGTTCGTCCTGTTCTCGAAAATAACTGCTACTTTGCGCATGCTGAAAACATTTTGTTAGCTGCAGTTAGTGATAGTGATATGGAAATTCGTTGTTTTTCAGTAGAACAAACAATAAGAGCAAGAGAGAAGCAGACTAATAGTAACATACCGGTTCGCGTCTTTGATAAGAAGGATATAACATTAAATCTGGCTGCGACATCGTTCATTAACATGGTTGACTGGGACAAGAGTAATGTTACGTCTCCTCCGATGCTATCACACCTTTCAAATGATCAACTTACTTACACACATCCAATACTACTGCCCGATGTTCCATGTCATTCACAGGCAGTAGAGAGAACAATTAAAGACGTTAGCGCTGCGAGCTGTAAAGTTTATGGGAGAAAGTCCCGTCATGGCATGGTGTTACACACTGTCCATAAAATAAAAAGTGAGATTTTTTCAAATGCCTTGTGAAAATATGTCTTGGAGAAAGATCATTAAACAAAAGTGTACTGAAATTTAAAAAGTAACCATTTTAAAAGAATAAACGATGTTTAACTTTGTAGTAATAATTTAAAGACTAGGATCTAATGAACCGCTTCGCATCCAGTTTTGTTTTTTATGTTTATGAACTAACCGGTTTTTAATAAAATCCACTACAGTTGAATTAATTTCATACAATGTTATTACAGAAGTAGCCAGAATATTATTTTACTCCTGAAAAGTCTATTTATCGATGAAAATTATAACAAATAAAAAACTGGCTACCTCTGTAGTAACATGGTCCATTTCATCAATCTTTACGGACACACAAAAACAATGATTCAAACCTTTTTTTTTTTCTTGGTTTTTAATTTACAAAATGTATCAATTATTTGATTACGCAAAAAAATGATGATTTTTGGAAGTTATCGTATGAAATATATTTAGTGAAACTTTAGGGCTTATTTGTTCCCACCCTCCTTCATAAGCTCAGAAATTTTGGTAGTAAATTTTTATCTATATATATACGAGAGTGTAATTTAAAGTAAATCACATGTGCGGCTTAGTATTTTTCTGCTTGTGTAATGGTATGTGTTATAAAAAAGTTGCGCATTTCAAGGGGTTTTATTGAAAAACACTGAAAAAAAACCAAGCATAATGAATAAATTTTCCTATTTCTTCTTCTTTTAATATATGATGTCAATGAACAGATAAAAACCGTTAAGAATTTAAAAAATTGTAAAATTGTTTTCCTGCCCTTATATTTTATTTTTAAATGATTTTTTACATTTTCACCAATATTATACCTTTCAAATATTTCAGAAAATGGAAAAATTTGAGCTCAACAGGTCCACTCTATCCTTACCCCTTAAGCACTTTTTTAGAAAAAAAATTCTCAAAAACCATCAAAAACAGCCGATTTTGCAGGTTCAGTGGGAAAGTTAAATGAAAAAAATTTGAAATTTTTTTCTCTCTGGGATGTTTATTTTTACCTATAAATTTAGCAAAAATACATATCGTATTTTTGCTAAAATATAAAGGTAAAAATAAACCGTATTGTATTTTTTTTGTATCTAGGTTTGAAAAAATTTGATAATAGTTTCATGTTATTGGGTTAAGTTTCAAAAGCAAAGAAATTCAGTTGTATTTATGTTCATTTTCACCACTTTTCTTCCTTTTATAAAGTGAAGGTAAGCTTTCTGCAAATTTACTTTTAGAAAATTTGTTTGAACGTCTTCCAGGTGTTTTGACAGCACAACGAACTTTTTCAACAGTTAGCAATGTGTTCTGTTTATCTTCCTTATTATTGTATCGGTGAATAAATTGCTGCATCATTCCAACAGATCTTTCTGAATGATCATTTACTACAATTAGAGATTTAGCATAATTCTAAGAGCTTTTAAAAGCAGATTGAGTAAACTCAGTGGGAAGTGAAAGCCAATCTTTAATCCTTTGTTCTTCTAATCCAATTCTATCAAACATAAGATTTAAAATTTCATCAACTAACAAGATTTGCTTTCTCTTCAAATGACATTTATCATCCAACAGAGCAAGAGGAATCATTGTTGAATCTAAATACCAGCTGTGTTTGTAAAGAGAGTTGAAATTGCATCGACAACATCTGGTTTGGCACAAAGTTTTAGGTACTGTTGCATTTGGTGTATTGCTTTTATATCAAGTAAGGGAGCTCTAATAGCGTCATTAGCCTGTAAGTACCATTTTGCATTAAAGCTAACTATAACTTCACTAATTAGCCTGACTTCTGTCTTGAATTTATTGTTCTGGTTTACAAACTTAAGATGGCTGGAAAGAAGCTGCAGCTTTAGATTGGATAAGAACCTAGCATAATGAACTGCTCCAGGTTTTCTTAGTGTTACTGAAGATAAAGAAAGGTAAATTATGACGAGTTCTGCAAGCTCCTTTCTATGATCTCTCATAAAATCTTTATTTTCTTTTCCATTTGTAATGTATTCTTAGCAAAAGTTCAAAGACTCTTGCGCAGCTTTCTCAAGATTGGTTCCCCTTGCTACTTTCCAATCAAACTTTATCAGTTCTGTTTGATTGTAAATTAAAATCAGGATTTTAATTTACAATCACATTTACTTTTCATTGCACATCTTTCAAAGTTTTTCTGAAGAGGACAAGCAAGAATAGTGACTTTTTTTAATGTTCTCGGGAAAAATGATTGGTTGTAAGCTAAGTGCTGCAGTATTTCGATCACTGTTGGAAGCTGACAGCTTTAATTACAAAAAATAAGAAATAAAAACTTTAGCTAAATTTGTTAGCTTAAGAGATTCATTCTAAAACTAATTATTATCTTTAATGGCTGGCTTTGCTTCTTTGATAATGAATTGTTTTTTTTTAGACCTTAGTGTTCTTTTACTTCCTATTTTCTGACCACACTCTTCTTCTTTATACATATTTATTTTCTGACCACACTCTTCTTCTTTATACATATTTATTTTCTGACCACACTCTTCTTCTTTATACATATTTATTTTCTGACCACACTCTTCTTCTTTATACATATTTATTTTCTGACCACACTCTTCTTCTTTATACATATTTATTTTCTGATCACACTCTTCTTCTTTATACATATTTATTTTCTGACCACACTCTTCTTCTTTATACATATTTATTTTCTGATCACACTCTTCTTCTTTATACATATTTACTTTCTGATCACACTCTTCTTCTTTATACATATTTATTTTCTGACCACACTCTTCTTCTTTATACATATTTATTTTCTGATCACACTCTTCTTCTTTATACATATTTATTTTCTAACCACACTCTTCTTCTTTATACATATTTAGATTAATCTACTTAATTTTTATTGACCTAAAAAATCAAACTTAAAATAATTATTGTAAAATAATTTACTACTACAACAAATGAAACTGTTCAATTGTTCTCTCATCAAATCTCCACCTTACAGAAATTACTAAATTTTATTGTAGATTTACATTATTAACTAAAAAAGTAAAAAATATATATTTTGGATATATAGTTATAATCTTTGTCAGTAACATAAATATAGTAAGTATGTTATCAAATATTGTAATTTTTTCTAATATATTTCTAAATTTTGTAATATATATATATATATATATATATATATATATATATATATATATATATATATATATATATATATATATATATATATATATATATATATATATATATATATATATATATATATATATATATACATGTATATAGAGGTGTGGATGCAGTTTATTTTGGTGTTTGAGATAACTTCCAGACACGAAGCAAACTCCAAACATTTATATGTTTATACTTATGTCAAATAAGGAAAATTTGGGATCTTCCATAAATTACATCACGCTCTAAGGGAGGGGTGGTTGGGGAGGTCAAAAACGGTCAAAAAATGGGTGACAATTTATGAATGAACCCTTTGCAAAAAATTGGGATGACAGGAGCCTGGGAACAAAAAAGTTTTAGTATTATAGATACATCTGCTCTTAACAAGAGAGCAACAAATTAATAAAATAATTTTTTTAACTATTCCTAACTAAATTTATATTCATTAAAAAATTTAAATTTTATACAATAATCTCTTTTAATTTCATACAATAGTCTCTTTTAATAATTTTTTGGAAATGCCCATATATGTATATAAACACATATATGGGCATTTCCAAAAAATCACGCAAAGAAATTTTTATATGTTTTGTTTATCATTTTTATATAATAAAAACTGGCGATCTCTAATTTACTGACATTTAATTCTAATATATATACATATATTGTAAACAAAAAATGGTATACATTAATAATATTTACAAATATTAAATTAAGTTTGAAGCAAAATCACGCACAGAACAGAAAAACTTAAATTTTAGTTACTAAATAGATAAACTTTACTTCCTCCAAAAATGTAAACTTAAGTGATACTTTTTTAAAGATAATATTTTAAACATTAATAAAGATTTCTAGAAAGTTACACTATGTATCACAGAGCCACAGCTAATGCACTATGTATCACAGAGCCACAGCAATTGTTTAAATACAGTTCATAAATGATCACGCACAGAAGTTGCGAATTTGTCAATTTCATATTTATTTCATATTTATTTTTATGAAAATAAATTGCTTATATTTCAAGTGAAATACTGAACTTCTGAAAAGACTCATATTCTATACTTCTAAGACTCATATTTTATATATTTTTGATGAGAAATAGCACTCATCAAATATTTCTAGCTTGAGTATAGCGTTTTGAAAATTATTGTATATTTTTCAAATATTATGACATTTACACACACACACCCACACACCCCCCCCCCCCACACACACACACACACAAAGATAAAAATATATTTAATTTACTCAGGTAGCCTAAAATATGATAAAAATATTTTTGTTGTAATTGTTCTTTAAGAAAATCATAATAGTATGCATGTAGGTATTGAAATCCCAGCTTCTATTTTTTAAAACAAAACAAAAAAATAAAAAACGTCGCACAGAAATGGAAATGCCCATATATATATATATATATATATACATATACATATATATATATATATATATATATATATATATATATATATATATATATATATATATATGTAAATTATGTTAGTGTATTTTACGAATAGAGTGCTCAATGTTCTTAAAGAACAGAGCAATAACTCTTCCTGATGATCCAGCGATGGTGAAACTCCGAGTAGAAGATAAAATTTAGATAAGTGTTTTTTACTAATTAATTATATATATATATATATACATAATATGTATAATATTAATAATATATGATATATATAACACCTTTAGAATTAGGAAAAATGAGGTTGACAATAATTTGCCGACCTCAACCTTTTAGAGGTTGTCAAAAAAAATTTGATACAAAGGTCTTACCATAAAACATAGAAAGTTTTTGCCAACCTCATGTTCATTTAGGTCAGCATTTATGCCAACTGTAATTCTGAGGGATATATATATATATATATATATATATATATATATATATATATATATATATATATATATATATATATATATATATATGTATATATATATATATATATATATATATGTATATATATATATGTATATATATATATATATATATGTATATATATATATATATATGTATATATATATATATATATATATATATATATAATATATGTATACATATAGCCGTTTATATATTGTATTTATATATATATATATATATATATATATATATATATATATATATATATATATATATATATATATATATAAAAACTTGATACAAAGGTCTTACCATAAAACATAAAAAGTTTTTGCCAACCTCAAGCTCATTTAGGTAAGCATCTGAGGGCTATATATATATATATATATATATATATATATATATATATATATATATATATATATATATATATATATATATGTATATATATATATATATATATGTATATATATACATATATGTATATATATATATATGTATATATATATATGTATATATATATATATCTACATATATATGTATATATATATATATGTATATATATAGCCCCTTATATATTGTATATATATATATATATATTTATATATATATATATATATATATATATATATATATATATATACACATATATATATATATTGTATATATATATATATATATATATATATATATATATATATATATATACACATATATATATATATGTATATATATATATATATATATATATATATATATATATATATATATATATATATATATATATATATATATATATATATATATATATATATATATATATATATATACATATATATACAGTGGTGGCCAAAAGTATGGAAACTTTTCAAAAATGCTTTTTATTTATTTATAAAAAATGCAACACTTACTACATATTATGCATATGTTTATTGAAGTCGTAATACAACTTTTTAATAAAATAAAACATTTTTTTTATTAACATATACAAAAAAAATTAAATTTTTAAATTAGGCTTGGTCATAAGTATGGAAACTTATGACCATTTTAAATGTTCCCTTGCAAACAATAATCTACCCATCTTATTTTTCTTAGAAATTAACGGTTTTTTGACAGCCACTCTTCCAAATAAGCCCGCATCATTTAACCTTCTACGAACTGTCCTGTCAGATAATAAAACTCCATGCTGTTCTAAGATTTCTTCTTTTATATCCTTTGATGACTTTCTAGGATCTTTTGTAGAAGTATTTTTTATAACTTTATCCAATCTTTTTTTTTTTTTTTTTGGTCTTCCAGGTTTCATTTTCACTTCCACAGTTCCCCTTTCTTTGAATTTTTTAATAATTTTTGAAACTGTACCTTTTGGAACTTGAAAATTTTGAAAAATATCAATTGGTAAATTACCGTTTTTAAAACACTCAACTATTTTATTTTTAATATCACTAGAATAATATTATATATATAATGGATTGTTATTTGCAGTATGTTGGGGAAGTGGGTATGGAACAATTGTACTTTTAGCCACTTCAATCTCTCTTGATATTTGTCTTTTAGAAATTACTTTCACTGGAAAATAATCTCCGGCTAAACTTTCCACTATAGCCATCATAAAATCTATTTTTGACATTGGTTTATGTTTATTTGTATTGAGCTTATACAATAAATAGCTATTTAAAATTGCCCTACCAAATAGAGAGAAGTGACTTAAGTTGTCCACTTTATTGTTTTACTTTCAGGGAGGAAATTAGTTTGGCGCAAAAGGCGAAAAACTAAACTATAAGTCATACCATAGGCAATGGCTGCTACATATGTGTCTTTTCCTCCTTTGTAAAATTCAAATTGACACAAATAACCATTGGTGCTGTCTGAAATACACTATAACTTAATCCCAAATCTAGAACGACGTTTGTTTGGCATATATTGACGCAGATGTGGTGTCTTTCCTTTGTAGCCAACTATACTCTCATCTATAGAAATGTCTCTTTGTGGATAATAATAATAAAGAAATTTGTTGTTAAAATGTTCAACTATAAACTGAATTTTATAAATTTTATTGAATGGTTGTCGATTTGGCACATGGATGTCTGTAAAATGAAGAAATTTAAGCAAAAGTTGAAACCGGTCACAATTAAAGTGGGTAACAAACCTGGGAGTAGATGCACAAGGATGACTTATATCCCAGTACAGTTTAAGGTTAGCTTTTTTGATACTTTTTTGAGACCCATGTTGATTACGACTCCAAGGAAAGGTCTTATTTCTAAAAGACTGGTCTTTTCCTGTTAAATCCATCCATGACCTCTTGATGTTGGATGGGACCTCAAATGTTGTTAATTATTTTGAATCCATGTATCAGCATAATTATCAGTAGAAGTTACTATATTTATCAAAAATTCATAAGTAAAAAACCACTCAAGATACTCAATAGACTTAGACTCAGGTGAAATTGAGTGGTTTGTGTCCTGATTCACCAGTAAAGTGAACAACATCAGGACCATGGTCATCTCCTAGAATAAATACCCAATCATCTGAAACATTACCATCAACATCATCTACATCAACATCGCCATCAGAACTGCAGTCTACATAAAAATTATCATACTAGTAGATGTATTTGTATTAAATAATATTGTATACATCATACAATACTATTTAATGCTACAATTTTATATGAACAAACAGCGGTATTTTGCTGTAAAAATTTATAGTTTCAAAGACCACTTTTAAAGCAACGATCGTGGCTCTTCGCGCTCTGACGGTATAGCCACGATCTTGGCTCGTCGCGCTCTAAGGGTTAAATTGTGTTTCCACTTATTCGTTTTTCTATTTGAACGGAAAAGGAAATAATCACGTGAGCATGCGTGGTTTTCTTTTGTACAAATTAAAACTTATACTACGCATGCCAACGTGATTATTTGGATGGTTAAGCGACAAACCAGCTTATTACAACGAATGTTGAAATGAGACAATTTGAAGTCTTTAACAAAAGCCATTAAACAGAAAAAATTAAAAGTAATTGCAGTTCAGTGCACTTAAAAATTTTAATTATAGGATTTTGGTGTTTGCAAAGAAACACCAAAATAAACTAATTTTTTTCAACTTTGCTGTTTAGGCTGGTTTGGCGCTTAACCAACCATTTTTTCCTTCCTTTTCCTGTTCCCGTGAAAAAATGAATAAGTGGAAACTCACCTTAATATAAGTATACAAAGAGTACACACGGTGATTTAAGCGTAAGGTGTTAATATGAGCATGGTTTTGTGACACGTTTATATCGAAAAAGATACTTTACTGACCAACTATATTTAATTCATATCAGGGATGCGAAGTCCTTTCGATTTTAACGGACTCCGAACTCCGGGCTTAAAAAATTGCAACTTCTTGGAGAGTTTTAATTATGCTATAAAAGTTACAAATAAGTATTAATATCATTTCTTTTCTTAACAAATAAATATTTTCAACATAGTTTGGTCAAAACTACTGTAATTGTAGAGTAACAAATGTTCACAAAACTAAAATGATTAACGGTAAACAACTTTTTTTTAAAAGAGAAACACAAACCATCATAAATTGATTTCAACATTGTGTGGCAATGCAGATTTGTTTTTATGTGTTACAAACGATTTAAACAAAAACCCGTAAGTCAACCCCCCTCTCCACCACTACCACCACTTGACACCTACTCGTGCTGGCCCTAGTTTTAAAGATGTGTATGCATCAATATCTCCAGCAATGACAAATGAAAGAGTTTCATCCATTCTAAATTGAGAAATTTAGAATGGATGTAACTCTTGAAATGTAGACGTTTATTTTATAAAATAATTTCCGCATCACTTGCGCAGGTTTTTAAAAGCTATAGAGTGTACAATGTGATTGCAATAGACAGAGAGCTATACATTTTATTGACCACTGTAAAATCAATTTTATGGGGTTTAAGAACTTTTTTACCTTTAATGAACTTTTCCAAAACTATGTTCCTGATGACTATAATAACGGCTGTCTCTAGCTGATCCATTTTCCAGAGAAGTCTACTAGCTTTAACTATTGTGCTTAGCTGTTGCATTTTGTCATTGTTCAATTCTCTAAAAAATACTTTAATATGTTTTTGACAACATTTAGAATATCATCTGTTGCGTAATCTCTTGTTGGAATAAATGATAAAAAAAGTTCAACTAGTTTTTCATATCGAACAACAAAAGTGATTTGATCTTTCCAGTTGCAAAATCCTCGCTCACTCAAGAACTCAAAAAATTTGTTTATTCGCCGAAATTAAAGAAAAATTTCAATAATTTTTTTTTATTTGATATGAGTATAAACATTTATATATTTATACCTATGTCAATTAAAGATGCTTTGGAAAAAAATTGCGATGATTGGAGCCTGGGAAAAAAAAGCCCTAAAATTTTGGCCCCGACTGTCCCAAAACGTGAGAGTAACAAGTTAACAAAGTACTTTTTTTTTTTGCTATTCTTAACTTAAGTTATATCTATCTTAAGTTATATCTATCTTAAATTTCATACAATAATCTTATAACATTCAAAAGTTATGACCACATAAAATTTGCAACCCCTTTAAATTGAGGGGGATTTAAATTTTATATGGTCATAATTTTTGTATAACATAAGTATAAATATATGTGTGTGTGTGGGTTTCTGTGTATGTGTGTGTGTATGTGTGTGTGTGTGTGTATGTGTATGTGTGTGCGTGTGCGTGTGTGTGTGCGTGTGTGTGTGTGTGTGTGTTTATAAATATATATATATATATATATATATATATATATATATATATATATATATATATATATATATATATATATATATATATATATATATATTCATACGTTTTATATACAAGCCCAAAACAAAATTGAATCCGGAGTAAGAAAGTGGCGAGTACGATAAAGAGATGCAACCTTAGCAGATACTAATTTTGAAATAGATTTGATATTGGTTTTCCAAAAAAGATTGAAATTAAGAGTTAATTTTAGAATACAAAGAGTAAATGACTCATCAAGTACATTACCGTTTATAAATATATGAAAATCTAGACTAAAGCAAGACAATGATAACAATTAGCTGAAAAAAATTGAGTTTTATTTTAGCTAAAGTTCACCAGCCACTGAGAACTCCAAGCTATAGCAGAAGTGAGATTCTTTTTAAGCTCAAATATCTCATGCAAGAGAGCATTTCATGCAAGAGAGCATCTCATGCAAGAGAGCATCTCATATCAGAGAGTGTTGGCTTCTCACCAAGACAAGAATAAATGGTAATATCATCTGCAAACAATGCCACCTCAGATGTTAGAACTTCTTGGAGACTGTTAATGTAAATTTAAAAAAAGTAGGGCCAAGAATTTTTTTATTATTATCGTTTATTTTTTTGCCGTTTAATAATATATACAGTTTCGAAGCATATATATAAATATAAATATTGGCTGGGCAAGAAGAAGACTTATTTACTCACGTATTTACAAAAACCGTAATATTTAAATATCTGTAGTTAACAAACTATTTATGAAAAAAAGTATAAAAGTAAAATAAATAACAATTCGTTGCTATTTAAAGAAAAATGGAAAGAATCAAAATTTAAGGAAAGAGTAAGATCTAGTGAATAAGAAAAAGTAAATAAGATATTATCATTTGCTTAAAACTTAAAAATTTAAACTAAGATTTAAAAATAAAAAGTAAATAAATTAATATGCACCATAGAAATAACTTAAATAAATTAATATACTTCATAGAAATATCGTAAATAAATTAGCAAACGCTACAGAGGTAATACCATAATTAAGGTAATAAAAAAAAAATGTCGATACACTCAGTGACATAATTTTTGTATAAATCATTTTTTTGTATTTGAGTTTTAATTTAAAAAAAACATTTAAAATCGGATATAATAAAATCTATAAGTAAGGAAGCCTTTTTTGATTCATTTTTAAACTGCTCTATACTAGTTTTATGTGTATTTACAACCTTGGAAAACATTTTTCACAAGTAAGCTCCACGATAAAGAACTGAATATGAAGTTATATTAATTTTTAATTATATTTTCGGACTTAAATATCGGCATGATTCGTGCAATTTTGAGCTTTTCAGGGACAATACGTGTTTTAAATGAAAGATTAAATAAGTGAAATAACGAGGGTTCTATTATATTATATACTGATTTTACAACATTAACGTTGATTTTATCAAATCCAGCACTTTTGTTAGTTTTAAGGTAAAAAAAAAGGCGGTTTGCAATTTAATTAGTTTTAAAATATGTTCATCCATAACTTTATCGTAATTTTTTAAATAAGATTCAAATGGTGTTAAATTCATAGGAATTTTTAATGCCAAATTCGGGCCAGCATTAGTAAAAAAGCTGTTTAGTTTTTCAGCAATAATTGATGTAACATAAATTGATTTTTATCAAATGTTATTTTATTTGGCAGATGGTTTCTCGCATAATTATTTTTTCCGATTATGGTTTCCGCAAGTTACAGCAGTCGGGAATGTTTACTTTTGTTCATACACTATAAATTGTTTTCTATCGTTCAAATAACTTTTGAATCAAAGTAAATTGATATTTTTTGCTCCATAGTGTTCAAGTTTTTTTATTAGTATATTATGATTAACGGTATCGAAAGCTTTTGACAGATCAATGAAAACTCCTAGGGTAAAGTAGTTACTACTGAATGCACTTGATATTTGATTGACTAGTTCAACCACTGCATGCTCCGCAGAAATTTTTTTTTGAAACCAAATTGTTTAGAATACAACGTGTCGTTTTCTGATAAGTGATTAAAAAATAAAGTTTTTACAAGATCCTAACATGAGAATGATTATCTCACATAAAAAAAGAAAAAAAAAGCTAAAGTGGCTTTATTTTATGATGGCTAAACTTAATACTCCTGTCTTGACAAAAAGTTTTCCCTTTTCTATCGTTTAGAACCTGCATCTAAAATCTGATCTCTCTTTTAAAACAGCTTAAGGCTTGCAGTGTTTTGTAAATTTTAAATCCAAAAAAACTCTAAAAAAAATGCATCAACTAAAATGGTCCAAAGAAAACATTCGGGTACAATTATAGTCATGTACAAGAAAGAAAAAATTATTAAAAATAATGAGATAATGTGGTTGTATACGTCAACGCATCAGGTAAAGATTAGACTGAGGTAGAGGTTCTTGTAAAACAAGAGTAGACTGAGGTAGAGATTCTTAGACTTAGACTGAGATAGAGATTCTTGTAAAACAAGAGTACACACTAGTTTGTGCATATAGAAATTGTATAAATAACAAAATGTTTCCAGAGCATCTGCTTATTGAGTTCCATGTTGTTTTGATGATAACGTTTTAAATGAAAAAACAATTATATTTCCAGCGCATTTAAAATTCTCATCTAATAGCTTTTTCTTAGTAGCAAATCAAGATAATACTCTTTTAGAGCCAGTGGAAATTCAATTTAAAAAAATTATAAGTGGAAATTCAATTAAAAAATAAGATAAGCTCTGTTTGAGATAACCCGGTTGGTAATGCAACTAAGTATTCAACTTCAAGTAGTAATTACTTTTTTAATAAAAGCAACAACAAAAAATTTCAAAAACAAAAAGAGTTATTGTTTGAAAGACTTTTTGCATGAAAACTTTCATAAAAGCTTAAGTCAAGTCAGATGAAGAGTTTTTTTTTGACATTATTTGAAATTGCTCCAAAAAATAGTTTACCTTATAAAAAAAAAAAAAAAAACAAGAATCAACAGCAGTTCAGGTCTTAAAATTTTGGGAAAAATGCAACATACCTACGGTGTCATCATTTACATAATTGACAAAAAGAGTTTATAACCTATTTGAGCAGAGCAAAAAGCTGCAAAAAATTCCAATTGCTGACAGGGAAAATAAAAAATAACTTAGATTTCTATAAGGATAACTAAACTCTTTGATATATCTATTTGCTAATGCAAAAATCTAAAAAAATGCTGCTGTGCCAAAGTTAATATGGTACCAGCTATGGAGCATACTTTACTGGAAGATCAAAGGATTGAACGTAAAATGGGTATTGGATAAATTGACAAAGAAGTTATAGCAAAACTGCAAAATACCCAAAGTAAACAGAGATCAAACCTTAATGATGCAGTGCCACTAGATTTTATTGTTTCTGCCACACCTAGTACTTTAAAACGGCCTGCTATAGATGAAAATACTCCATCATCATCGTAATCGTCTTCAAAGCAAATGCAGTTGTCTCTCCCTTCTCTTTCATTAGTCTGCAACCACCATTGACTCTCAGACAGATCTTCTGTAGCTTTGGGATCAGCAATACTTGAAGATATTGGCATTATTTCAAATGATGACAAAAAATATATTTATTGACCGGAGCACGATAAGACGTGAGTGCATAAAAGCTAGGGTTAGCTTGAAAATTAGTGAAGTCAAACTAAAGGCGTTGTATTTTGACGGCAAAAAAGACCAGACCCTTAAATTTTTTAATAAGAAGAAAACAATAGTGAAGGAAAAGCAAATATCCCTGATTCAGGAACCTCTGAGGGGCTTTTTGGGACATTACACTCCTCTTAGCGGAAAAGCTGAAGCTATAAAATCTCAAATTCTTAAGTAATCTAAAAAACACAATATTATTTTGGATTATTTACAAGTGCTTGGCTGTGATGGAACAAACATAAATACTGGAAACAAGGGTGGTGTCATTAGATTGATTTAGTTAGAACTCCAACGGCCTCTACAATGGGTAATTTGTTTGTTACATGCAAATGAGCTTCCACTACGTCATTTGTTTTCATAATTGGATGGACCAACATCTGGTCCTAGATACTACTCAAGTTCAATTGGAAAGTGCCGTAAAACTTTTGAGATCTTAAAGGTTGTTTATTTTTAATCTATAAACCATAATGTAGAAATACCAGAGGTGGACAAAAAAGTGCTCAGTACAGATCAGCTTTTCCTTTTTGACATCTGTCAAGCTGTACTAAGTGGCACTCGTTCTGTCAATCTTGAAAAGCGCAGCTCTGGAAAACTGGCTCATTTTAGATGGATTACCACTGCCAATAGGAGCCTCAGATTATATATTTCTACCACCAGTCCTTCATCAAGTTTAGCAACATACATTATGTGCGTTCATGCCCCATGTGGTTCATCATCAAGAAAAAGTCATCTGTTTTTCATGGCAGCAGGCATCTATGCAGCACAATAGTCAAATCACGGTGTCTGCCAGATGCATTACGTAAGGTAGTAGACAAAGTTATTCAAACAAATGGATTCTTTAGTCATCAAAAAAATATTCTTCTGGCAATGATATTAGATGAGCAGCCACAAATCCGAGAATTAGGTGTTAGGCGTGTACAGAGAGCTAGAGAAGAAGAAAGTATGAATGCTAATCAAAATAGTGTGCGGCAATTCAAAGTTCCAACTCTCAATTTTATGGCAAAGAGTACATGGGAGTTGATTGGTTAGAGTAATACACAGCGGTCACAGCCACCACTAACAATGCAGCCCACTGATGAAGACTGAAAGAAGCAAAAGAGAATTGCATTTAACTAAATAATCTTTTGTATATAATAAATTCACCTATCATAAATAAGGAGGATAAAAAAAAAATAAGGAGGATAAAAAATTTAAAATATAGAAAATTTTTAAAATTTGCTTGGCCAAAAACTGCTGCAGGGGGTAATTCTTGTCCGATTTAACTAATATTAGTCACAATTATTTATGGTTCTTATAACTAATATAGAAATTTGCGAGAAAAATGGAACTTATAAAAAAAGTAATTTTCACTTCACCCTAGTGTGTGTATATATATTAGGTATTACCTAACATGTTTTGATTTTGTAATTTCTACTTATAAAAAAAATTTCTTATGTAAAATTTGTGCTACCAATAATAAGTTGTATTAGTCAAAAATTGCTGCAGGGAGTAATTCTTGTCCAGTTTTGCTCATTTTGGTCTCGTTTAGTTTTCTTATAGCTAATATAAAAGTCAGGGAGCAAAGTTGTGTGTCTGAAAAATGTTATTTTTACTCCACCTTATCACACAGTTCTGTAAAACATTATACATACATAATGTTATAAAGAACTGGCTTTCAATTTTCAATTTTTTTTAATGTGAAAATACAACCTCTGAAGAGATTTTGTTTTAAACCTTGAGAAGCCAATGCTCATCAAACCAAATTTTTAAGAATCTTTAGTTTCAAGAACATATATTGTTTATACCAAAACTAGAATCATTCTTAAGTACCTTTAAAAGATTTAGAAAATGTTTGACAATAATTTGTCGTACGTATTGTACAGTAATTTTTGGTAATTGCTTGAATGAATTTTTTAAATCTCTGTCAACATTTTTACCAAATGATAAAGCAGAACTTATATAAATACAATTGGTTAATAATACTCAATTTGAAAAATTTACTTAAGAGATGGATTTTATTTGTTTGTCTACTGAATTATAGTTGTTTACACGATTACATTGCATTTACACAATAGCATTGACATTGCAAGCAAAAAAATTAGAAAAATTTACAAAAACCAACCATACTAAATATGAATTATGGCATTATCAAAGCATCTATTTTATACTTTTTAACAATAAGGTTATAAAAAACTACATTAAATCAATTTCAGAAGTTTTAATAAGGAAAAAGTTGTAAGTGGATAATGAAGATACAACTAAACTTACAACTACTTACAACTAAACACTTACAACTAAAACATTAATGTATTTCTCACTGGAACTAAATAATTCCATTTATAAAAAAAAAGATTTTAACTAAATACCCTTTTATTATCAACATTCTTAAATTTTTATTTGAGAATATATTTAATGAATAATAATTTTATCTTTAATTATTATTGCTTTTCTTATATTACTGTATTTATAAAACTATTATTACTTTTATTTGATACTATCTTTTTTAACTCTACTAGTATTTCTATTATCATTAAATTACCTTTGTTTTATAAACCTTATTAATATTATTTATAATGATAGTAATAGTTTTATGGTTATTGTCCCAATTTTTGCAATTGTTATGTTTATTTTAATAATTGCTGTCATAGTTATAAACTTTAATTATTTTTACCATTTTTTTATTTTTTATTTTTTTCCTCTTTATTTTATTTTAAATTCTTTCTATGTTTTATTTATAGTTTTTTTTTGTTTTTTTTTGTTTTGGTTTTTTTTTAGGTGTCACTCCATTGACTAGTTTTTAACTATATGAGTGACACCTAACCTTATTTATGTGAGTTTATAAAATATTATTGTAAATTTTCATATTTTATGGTTAAATAAATGGATTAGATAAGACAAAAAAATGATAAGATAACATAAGCCAATTGTCACACTGTGTGACCTTTTTTTCATCCATAATGGTCTTAATTTTTGTGGATTATAGTGGATGGTGGCTAGTGAATGATAGTGGATGGTGGCAAGTGGATCCATATGATGTGTTAATAGTTAAAAGTGGCACATATTGCAGCAAAATTATCTTTGTCAAAATAATATTTGACATTTATGAATGGCTATTCTAAACAAAATTTCAATTTTTTAGAAAGCAAAAATTCCAAGAAATAATCCTACCCGCAAAAACAATCACGGTTGTTTTAAATGAAAACTTATTACATATTAATATTGATTATAAATTTGGAGAAATATAAATCCTTTTTTTTTTCCAAAGTCAACAAGTTTTAATTATATTTTATGTCTTTAGATACATTTGATGTAAGATAACATAATATGTTAAGAAATAAGGGTTTATTTTAAGAAGCTGGTGTAAGTATTTTTGCAAGAAAACAAAGGATCTACTAACTTTTTACAGAACTGACTTTTAAATGCCAGATGAAACATCAAACTCTAAATAATTTTTGTTTTTCAGCCTAAATTCTAAGAGGCTGATGCTCATCGAAACAAAATATTATTTGTTAACCTTTACTTTCAGGAACGCATCAATATTAGAGTGTGGTGAAACTCTTTTTTTTTTAGAATTTATTTAGCCTGGGTGTGCAGAAGTTGTCCATTCATATCAGAACCATTCTTGAGAAACATCAATGTTCTAGCAAACTATCTTGAGGTGCTCCAAGACCTTTGAAAATTAAACAGGTTCCAAATAAAATTAAAAAAAAGTTTTTCAAAAGTATATTATGTTGGTTCTCAAATGAAGCCAAGTTATAGAAAAATTTCAGAATAATAGTTTAAAATTTAGCACATTTTTCATTTTTAGTTAAATTATCTCATTTTTAATGTAGTAAAATCAAAAGTAAAATAATTTTTTTTAAATAAGTATCATTTTTAAAACTTTAATACTACTTTGCTTTACTTAAGACCATACATGGCATACTTTTGAACAAATTTTTTAAAATAATAATAAGACCCGTTGAATTTTCAAAGGTCTTCCGGCACCTCAAAATAATTTTCTAAAGCATTAATATTTTTACAGAGTACTTCTGATATGATCAGACAAATTTTGCATATATGTATATAATTTATAATATATTTTTATAAATGTATATTTTGTTATTTAAGAAAAAAAAAACTGTATATATATATATATATATAATATATATATATATATATATATATATATATATATATATATATATATATATATATATATGTATAAAGACAAATGACTCAATAAATTAAGATTCACTGCACCCTAACCAAAATTGTTCATTACAAACTAATAAAACGTCATCTTTAAATCTATAAATACTTTGTAAAGATTTAGAAAACGTTCGACATACAAATATTCGACTGGCTACATAAAAACCTTCCACAGGGTTCAGGAACAAATGTTCGAAAAGATAAATGCAAACGTTCGACAGGGAACATACAAATCTTTAACAGGGGTACATACAATAATTCAAGGTAATAACTTAGAGACATTATTATTTTAAAATAGTTTACAGAAACAATTTTATAGACTATAGCAAAAGAACATAAAACTATATATATATATATATATATATATATATATATATATATATATATATATACATATATATATATATATATATATATATATATATATATATATATATATATGTATATATATATATATATACATATATATATATATATATATACATATATATATATATATATATATATATATATATATATGTATATATATATATATATAAATACATATATATATACATATATATATACATATATATATATATATATATATATATATATATATATATATATATATATATATATATATATATATATATATATATATATATATATATATATATATATATATATATATAAATTTAAACAACTTTAAAAAGTATTCTACACAATAGAGTGCTCAATGTTCTTAAAAGAACAGAGCAATTATATTAGTAGTAGAAAATCACTTAACAAAAATTTTTTCCATTTAACACTGTCATCAACAAAGATTCATCAGAAATCAAGTTTCATCAACAAAGATTTCTGATGAATCTTTGTTGATGAAACACAGTGTTAAATGGAGAAAATTTTTGTTAAGTGATTTTCTACTACTACTAATATATATATATATATATATATATATATATATATATATATATATATATATATATATATATATATATATATATATATATATATATATATATATAAAACAATTACTTTACACTATAAGTCTAATTTATTTAATTTGCCTCAGAGAAGTGTTAGTGTGGCAAAAACTCCCAATTTTAAATTGTAAATTTTCTTTTTAAAAACTTTTTTTTCTTATCTCTTAAATATATTAGTGGTATTAGAGTATTTGGATAGTAAACTTATTTAAGAGTTCAGTAAAGCTATCACTATTGAAGGGTTAAGTAACGCTGTTATTATTAAAGAGTTAAGTAAGGCTTTTATTATTGAAGAATTAAGTAAGGCTTTCTGTGTACATAATGATAGAAGCGGATAAAAATCCGCAAATTTTGCAACATTTTTCTTTACTTTTTGAACACCATATTGTGTTAAGGCCAAAATCATATGTTTTTTCTAAAAAATAAATAATAATAGAAATAAAAATATGTGTTATAAACAATTTATATATTAGTCTTTTTTATTTTTATAAATAATTATAATACATATTATATATTAGTCAAAGATATTAATCTTTTCGGCATTCTGTATATAACCATAAAATTCAGATTTTAGTTATAAGAAATTTAAATAGTACAACTTAAAACAAAACTTTTAAAATGAAGAGACATGATATTTTAGATCAAGTTCAGAGTATTCGCGGGTTTACGTGTCCTGATCTTACAAAACAAACAGTGGATATTATTTTTGCAAACGAAAACAATTTTGAAATTATTTTCTTTCACATTGATATTATTTAAATTAAAGATTTAAAACAAACTGATAATAAAGTTTCAAATTTGAAATTTGAAAGGCTTCAACAGAACCTATGCTAGACCTATAGTTTCAATAGAACCTGTAATTGACTTATAACAAATAAGAAAACATAACTAGAAACTTAAGTTGAATTTAAAAAATATGGTAAGGAAATAACTATACTTAATGATGGGAGGTCTGTCATGCCATAGAAAAAATTAGAAGAGAGTTAGAAGAGAGACAGAGTTGCAGAATTAGCTCAACAGCATAGAGAAGAACTAGCCAAGGTAGCATTAAAAGCTCAGAATATTATTAATATAAATCAAAATAATAAGAAACAGTTACTGCATAATTCAGATATTTACACAACACTTCGTGACGTGTTTGCTAAAGTTGCTATTCAAATAAAGCTCAGGAGAATTAGGCTGAAGCAGTTGAAAAAGCTTTCTTTAAAAAAAATTTGCTTTCTTCAAAGTACTTTAAATTATATTTTGCAGTAAATTACTCAACTTTCTGAAAGCCAAACAGTACTAAAAAACTTTCTTCGTGATGAAAATAGATTTTTGCATTGCAAAGTTTGAAGCCAGATTATTTACAAATGAAAGTAGAGTAACACAAATACACAGTCGGCAATATCAGAAAACTGCTATGTTTTCTTTAAAAATAACTGTTGACAACCTGGTTAAAAAAAACGAAGATGGTTAAAAAAAACACCATTAAGTACCGACTTTGGCAAGTTAAACTTATGTACAGAAAGGAGTTTAAACTTCTTTGCGAAGAGGAGAGGTTAAGATTTAAAGTTTCAAATCTTCAACAATGCTTGATTGAAGCACGAAAGGGTATCCAAAAAATCATTTATAAAATTGAATTTACTATGTTTGATGGAAAAATAGTGAATGTTAAAACAGATAAAAAAAAAAAATGTTGTAACAATTAGCAAGTTCCACTCAACCCAGTAAAAGTTGCGCGGCAAGTCCTTACCAAATTAATGATGTTAATAAGGCTTAAGAATTGTGATAAAAAAGCATTACATTATTGGCTAATTCCCATATTCTCTTCACTGTTGGATTTCTAGTTTTGAATATCTTTTACATTTGGGATATAAAATAGATATTAAGAAGTTTTAAGATTGAAAACTGATAAGAAATTAAGTGTGGCCTAAAGTAAAAAAATTATTTAAAAGAAATGTATAGAAATACATTTTTGTTAAACAATTTTTTAAATGCATTGTAATAGACCAAGCCGAGTACTTGAAGAGGTTTTTACGAATATCATAGGCGTCGATAAAAAAACTTGTAGAAAGACTGAGAACTATTCTAATGATCATATGTTCTTACTACGATATTAACCCTAAAATTTTTTTTTTTTGTTCCTTATTACAATTTTTAAAATACAAATACAAATATACAAGAAAAATTACAAGCAAATAAATGAATAAATAAAGAACGCAGATGATCAAAAAAGACCATCATGTCTTTTCACAGAGAACCGCTGATGAAGAACTTGAACTTAAAATTTATACAAAGTATAAAAGTTGTTATACAAATAAATTAAATTGATACGATTAAAAAATCCTTTTACAACTTGAAAATATAAATAAACAAAAAGTATACAAGTATCTGATTTAATAAATAAAAAGGAAGTGGGCACTCGCAGAAGACCATCAAGTCTTCATCAAGAACCACTCGTAAATTTAAAAGTTTCATAAAAATCAATTGCATACATGCATGGTCTAGTGTATAAAGCACAAGAAAAATTTAAGTGCATTTATTTACATATTCAGTTGCATCACTGCATAAAAAATAAAAAAGTAAATTATTCAATGTTTAAAAATACAAGAATATATCATCAATAGACAAAATGATTTCCTTAAGGTTTTTTTGAATGAGAGGTAACTCCATTTCAAAGAAAAATCAAAATATTTCAAAAATACTGCAGAAAGCTAATTTTTCTTTATAATTGTACCACCTAGTACTTATAAAATTTGAGAGCACGGAGATCAGATATTAGAATTCTTGGAACTTCTGATTGAATTTTACTAAGAAGAGGCTTAAAAGGCTCTAAACAAAAAAATTTGAAGATCCTAGTTTGAATCATTCCTCTAAAATTTCAAATTTAAATGTAATGAAAGATGAAATGAAACATCAACTCATTCAAAGTGATTCGCTGATTTCCTATATCTCTTTTGTTAAACACTAACAGTTTAATGAAAAGCATTTACCAAACAATATACTTTCACTGTTGAAATTCTAGCAATTAGGAGACTAATGTATTCATTTTATTAACGTATTTTGAGAGAATTAAAATCATTTGAGCGGAAAATATTGTTTTATTTCTATTTTTATAGGAAATATTGAATATAATATTAGAATAATGTTTGCACAACAAAACTAAAAAATATTAGATTAATTATCCAAAATATCCATCAGCGTCTAGTAACTCGCAGGTAAGAGTAGTGAAATGTTTCAACCTACGTACTTATTCATTGACCTTTAATTCATTTAATTTGATATATACCAAAAAAAAAAATCCAGGTAGATCCTAAAGTTTATCAGCATTCTACTAGCCTGTTGGTCAGAGTTGAAAAGTTCACTTTTTAACCTATAAAAAAATTATCGGCCCTTATTTTATACCATTTATAATATTTGCAATGCTAAAACCAACAAAATGAACAATATTGGTTTAGTAGAAGCAATTACTAAAAAAGAGTCAGCCTTAAGTTTAAAATACCTGGTTTGCACGGCTAGATGAAGTGCTTGGAGTTTTTTAATCATTGAAGTTATAAAACGTAAATTAAAAGAGTAAGTCGTAAACAATTGAGGAGTATTTAACTGTAAACTTAAGAAAAAAACATTCAAGCTTCTTGACACTCCTATATGTAAACACACTAGATTTGACTATAGCAATTATAGCAACACTACTAAAAAAAAGCATTTAAAAATCATGAAATATTTTCTGAAAGAACTAAAGTTGGTTGTAATATAATTAAAAGGTTGCATATTCTCACAACCATATTTCGTGGATATTAAGGTGTTCCAAAAAAAAATTAAAATGTATACTATACCCTCAAGTTTTTGGGTTTTGGTCCGTAGAAAAATAAAATACCCATATGTTATGGTTCATTTAGTCGACAATTGTAAGATGTATATTTTGAAAATTTGGATATAACAATTTTTCCGTATTTTTGTTACTTTTGCTTTTGTAATAATTGTCACGAAAAAAGCATTGTTGTTAAAATCATACAGAAAGATTTGTTAGATAAGCTAAAGAATGTTTATAAATTTTTCTAATAGATTTATTTGTTAAATAATTTTAACTAGTGCAGAAGTGTTCACATCAGTTTTTATTTGTTTTTAACATGTTCAAAAACAAAAATAAAGCAAGGTGCAAAGAGAAAATACAACTGCTCTATTAGTCCTAGAAGAACTGTTTACCTTCTTAATTATCCTATAGACAAATTGCCAACAAACCAACTGCCTTCGGTGGGAAATGTGTTGACAAAAACATCTTGATTTGAACTCGTGTGTTTTAAAGGAGTTTGTCATTTTGGGATCAATTGTGTTGTTGCCGATTTTATTTCTGTATGGATCAAAGCAGGTTTCGGAAATTATGTTCAGAAAGAAGCTCAAGTAAGGTAATTAGTAACCTTTAAAATAATGAATATTTTTTCATTTATTACTCGTTTTTTGTTAGCTTAACTGTAATTGTTATCAATAAAATAATTTTTTTGTTATTTATTTAGAGACAAATTAAAGAAGTTCTTTAAAAAATACATTAAAATGCTAAAAATGAAATCACTTGAGTTTAAAGATAAAATAAAACATAATGTTCTAGTCGAAGAATTTAAATTCGAGTTAAGTAATCTTTTTAATATCTTTTTAAAATGGATTTTGAAAAGAAAATAAGAACATCTAATAATGATCTACAAGTAGTTGAAAATGATCAAGAATTTTTTAAAGACCTTTTTAGAATTTTTTAAAGTAGTATATCAGTATATAGTGAAAATGTAGATGGATTTGAAACAGCCGATTGCAAATTTGACTCTTCAACAGATAATAAATTTGACGAAAAACTTATGAAGAAAAAAAAAAGTAATTGTGAACTACTACGTTATTAAAAATAATTTTTATTTATGATTAAGTCTTTTTTTTTATATCCAGAACAACTTTAATATTAATAGAGGCATATTAACTCAACAACAAATTTAAGTAAAAAATTTATTTATTACACACTTTTTGATAAAATAAATGACTAAAATAGTAATGAGCTTACTCCTGATGAGCTTATTGAAGCAACATCAATTGTGGCAGCAAGATATAATATTGGAATACGACCTCAGACCGCAATTATGGCTGCCATTCGTTTCCAAATCTATTGTTAATTTAAAAAAAGTAAACATCTCTTGGTTTTCTGTTCACAGAAAACAGATTTACCAAAAGGTAAAAGACTAGTTCTACATTTTGTCACTAAACTAAAGAAATTTCAGAAGACCTTCAAATATTAGCTGTTTATGACAAATTGGCTGTGAGCGTTAGTAATCCAGATGCTCCAGACTGCAACAATATATTGCTTGGGATTGTCCAATTAAAAAATGGTACTGGGGCATGTCAGGCAATTGAAATAATAAGATTATTAGAATATTACAAGTGTGTTAATCAACTGTTTGCTTGCTGCTGCGATACAACCAGTAGTAACACCGGGAAATATGCTGGAGCAATTTCCCGGGGCAACACTTCTAAGATCTACATATGTCTCACTTCATGGAAGTACTCACAGGAAAGACAAAAGGTCCCCATAGAGCATTAAATTTAAAGTTAAAAAAATAGGGGAACAAAATTTGTAGAGAAGTGTACACTCTAAATAGTATTGTAAAAATGAGTTAGGATAACCTAGAAGTTAACTCAGTGTTGTACACTCTTGCAAAAGATGCCTTTCTGATACTTTCCAAAAGATACTTTCTGTTAAAAAGCTTTGCTCAAAAATACTTTTGCAAGAGGTAATTATGGAAACCTTTGCCCGCTTGTTTTTTTTTATCTTGGTAGAAATGTAACTAATTTTAAATTCCATCAACCTGGCGCTTGTCATTTGGCTCGTTTTATGGCAGATGGACTTTACCTCTTTATATTGGAAATGACAAAAAATGTTGTTAAAATAATGACAGAAAAGGAGGAAAATGAGGTACGGAAGGGAGGTTTTTTTACCGCCATTTTTATGCACCATGGTTTTTAAAAAACTCTCAGTCTACGAAAGCACCCAATAATGACCTTGATGCTTTCAGGGCAAGTCTTAAAATTCAAGAGCAATACGATGACCACTTAGGACAGTCTTTAACAAAGAGTATAAAAACGACGTTCTTGGTACTTACTAAAATATAAAAATGATTAATAACTTACTTAAATTTCCTATGCCTACATTCCATATTGGGTATCCTCAAATTATTCCAGTTTTTAGATTTCGAAATAACTTTATCTCTTCTGGTTGCTCCAGAGTCTTTTTAAAATTATTGGAATTTCAAAAAGCGAAGTTGAACAATGGGTTTACGGTGGAGTAAAATCTTGGTATAATACTGAAAGTTTTCGTAAGTTCTGTTTATTTGTAAAATATCTCTCTACTACTAAAGAAACATTAAGCTTATAAAAGACTTTGTGAAGACATCTACAAATGATGATCAAAGGCAAAATATAATTCTTGTTGCAAAAGATCATAGAAAAAAGTTACAAGCCAAAATGCCAAAAGATCAACTCACAAAAGCATATACTTTATAACTGTTTTTGTATACGTTTAATATAATAAAAAAAAAGAAGATATTTAACCTTGAGATTCACTTTTTCTCGCTGTAACGGTTGTTTATTTTATTATTTAATTCTGCGAAATTAATATGTAAGTTATATTTATTGAAGGAGAATTATCTCAGTAATATGCGCGTAAAACTGTAAAAAAATATAAATCTTTCTGAATATATAATTACACATCCAGCGAAGTTGCTAACTTTGGATCAACATTTTTTTATATATTCTATCTTTATAGATCAAATCACATAGTTTGAAGGGTATAGTCTCTTGATTTTCAAATTTTCATCATTTTTTGGGACACCCTAGTGGATATCCCACTAGAACTAAAATAGCTAAACCTATAGTTAATTTGTGCGTCTAGTATGTTATGGCCTTAACGCAAACTAATACTAGACAGTCCTTCTATATCCCATTAAATACTTTTGTTTAATTGGGGTATATTCGGAAAAAGTGCTGGAAAATTTGAATAAACAGATAAAAAATTCTAGACTTGAACACATGGCGAATATATCAATGTTAAACACCAAATACATGAACCAAATGAGCCAAATACACTACCTTCTAGGTAGGTACCTTCAAATAAACTACCTTCTCAATGAACCAAATACACTACCTTCTAGAATAGTCAGATCCGAAAGTATAAAGCATATCTTTTAGAAAAAATAAAGAATATCAAGGAAAGTAATTCCCATATGAAGTTATTTTAATATAAATGATAAAACAAATATAAATAATCTAAAAACAGTTTTTTTTCCTTATGTATCCTTTAAAAACCATTGTTGCATACAAATATCCAAAAGAGTAATGTATCAAATTAGTTTGTTTTGGCTTGAAAATTCTAAAATTTAAACGTAATGCACACCTAAACGTGAATGCGTGCATTGCACGCGTCAAGCTGCTTATGAAAAATACTATTGTCAACAAACTTGAATTTTTTGACCCAAAAAACTAGTAGTTTAATATATAACATATTTATTTACGATGTTTGTCAAAACTTGTAAAGTCTTTGACGTTTTTCGATCATTCTGAGACATAGTGCACCATTAAGATTGCGTCGACTTCAGACAAAAGCCCAAATCTAGTTTTAGTGTTATGCAAATTGTACTCACTGTTTGTAAAAAAATGAAATAATGCTTGATTTTATGACGCAAAAAAATCCTTTGGGGGTATAATTGTACTATCATTGGTGGTTACTGGGATATAATTCCTTAAAACAGCCGCGATGTAGTGGTAGCAGCCGTGGTGTAATGGTTAGAGTTCTGGCTTCAGAACTGGAGCTCCGTGGTTTGAAGTCGGTTCTAGCCCTATATGCATCAGTGGTAAGGAAGAAGGCGTAAACTTCCTGGTTAAATGCTATTCCGCGGTGCTCTGTAATAAGACCGTTAAGACTCCTTTGAGAACCTAAATAAGAAATAAAAAAATCTGGTCACACCGTTTGTGAAAGAAAATCCATTTTGGAATTTGCATAAAATCGCATAAAAAAAAACTACAAAATGTTTAATTCTAGAGCATCAAAACTTTTTTATAACTTTTGTTTTCATCCTCTTCATAAATTTTGACAGGTGGTTTTAAATAAGCTGTCTTAAGAAGAAAATAAAAAAATGGTTGCATTTTTTTTGGTTAAAAAATAATACACGAGTTATCTGTACTAAAAAAAAAAAAGAAATTGAAATTCCTTTATTTTAAAATATTATGATGAAATTCTGGGAAAAGCTTGAACGTTAGTTGTTTAATTCATGTTTTTTCATACATTTGGCATCTGAACTAACTTAAATATGCCAAATCAAACAAAAAACTTTCAGGAAAATACGAAGTCTGTTTGCTACTTGTGTCTATCCAAAAGTCCCAGTTGCCATTTGTGAGCGTTGCCACTCCAATCTTAGAAGACTTGAGGAGGGAAAGCCTAAAATCCAACCACACTGTTTGACTTCTCCGCTATCAAAGTTCATCCTGTTACAAGAGATTCAGTTTGTGATTGTTTGATGTGCTCAGTTCGCAAAGCAAAGCACAATTCTCTACATCAAGTCTTGGCAACCCAGAAACCTGAAGCAAACCAGAACTCAGTTAGAAGAAGATGTTCTCAATGCTTTTTAATTGTTGGCAAAGAACTTCCACACAATTGCTCAAAGTCTATTTTGCAAAAGAATTAAGCAAAAGTTGTGTCAAAGGACTCTGTGGTAGTTGAAAAAGTTGCAGCATTAGCCATTGTCAACAAGGTAGCTTCACCCCATGGAACATGACATGGAACAAATTAAATAGGAGGCTACCATATTCCAGTTATTCCAGGTAACAATGTAATAGATATTTAAACTTTTAGCTTCATATTTTAAGTCGGCATAATAATGTAATTATTATGTTAATGCATAATAATGGAAAATCCCTCTTAATTATGTCCAAAGTTCATCTTCAAGAGCAAGAAGACTTTTCAATGAAGGTCCAGAACTGACAGATAAAAATCTTATTTATGTGCAATACAACACAGGGCTATCCAATTTTAGCGTGAAAAAGCTGGTGTCAACACTAAATAGTTGTTCGGATTGTTGAGTAGAACTTCCTCTCCAAGTTTGTTCAGTTGAGTAAAAACTTTATTGTCTTTTTATCGAAACTTAGATCAAAGTTGCAACTGACAAGGACACAAATTAGGAGGATAAACATGTCATTCACTACTATGACTTGAAAATTCTTTTTCAGCAAGTTCTTGAAACTAGAAACCTCTCTGATGGCTACATTGTGAAGCAGAGAGTGGATGGTGGCGGTGGTTTTCTAGTAAGCATTGGAATTATGGAAAGAGATTCAGCTTTACAATCTTTGCCATCTTCGCCAAATGACTTTTCCCCTATTCTCTGGCCAAAGATTCTTGTGTTAACCGTCAGTTTCTGATCTCTAGGAAAACTACATCACTATAAAGCAAGTTTTTGATCTGCTGAACCTTGAAGAACTTCAATTTGTTTTTTCTATGATATGAGACAGGAAAGTATCATATGTAGTTTAAAAACACATTGTAGTGCACACCCATGCTCATGGAGTAACATTTCATTAAAAGATCTTGCTAAGTAGGGATCTCTATGAATTTTTGGATCAATCAGAAGAGATAATCAGGCATTCAATTTGGCTGGTGCTAATATCAGAAAAGAAAGTTCATTCAGAAACTCTGTTCATGCACCCATTATCAATGCCTCAGATGACTTCTTTGTCCTTGATGTGCTCCAACCCAAGCAGCTTCATCTGTTACTTAGTGTCGTAAATCATCTTCTACAGAGTCTCTCAAAGATTTAGACATGCTACTGAATGGCTAGCATTACTTCATAATCAACAGCAGCCATTTCATGGTGGACAACTGGCTGGAAATGAGTACCGGAAGTTTTTGAAGAACATGTGTTTTGGAGAGATTGGCCCACCAGGACTCCTTATTTTTAGCCGTTCCCTTTATTGACACACTACAATAATTATATTGTATTGTTTTAACATACAATAGAATTATTTAACATGTTTGTTTTAACAATGTTCTTGATGACAGCTATGCTGAAAAAGTTGAGCAATTCAGAGTCTCTTATTTACAACTTCAGGACACCACCATCACTCCTAAGGTTCATGCTGTCATTCACCATCTTTTACAATTCATCCAACGCCAAGTTGAACCAGATTGACTAAGAATTATAGTAATGAAACTGTTAAATTACAAAGATAAAGTAAAAGTTTCAAAATGCTCAAGTTAAAAAGGTTTTGGAATATTAATGAGGATTACTTGTTGGAAACTGTTCTTATTAGAAAAAAAATATTTGAGCAAATAAAAATACATCGGAAAAATGGTTATCAGTGGTAATTTACAATAAATTAATAGTTGAAAAATTTAGGAAATTACCTACAAATGATTAATTATTTTTATACTTTATAAAAGTATTTTTTCATAAGTTTTCTTATTTTTAAGAAAAAAATTTTCATGAATTCTCTGCCATGACTCTAAGGAAAGATGATAATTTTTGTTTTGTAGGTAAACCCATATTGGAATTACCAGCTTGCTGAGTCTCCACAAAAGGAGATGATATTCGCATATTTTTTTTATTTTAAAAATGGATTTATGAAGCAAAGAAGCAGTTGTAATGGTGCTGTGTCAGACAAAGTTTTTATTAAAGTTCAGCAGCAATGGGCTAAAACCGGTATTGAAATACAAAGTAAAGACAAAGTAAAAGCAAAGATTCTTGATATGTATGATAACTATAAGACACTGCAGAGGAAAGAGTGCAAATCAAACAAACAAAAAGTATGCCCAGGCGGAAATAGAAACCGGAAGACTTTGCACTAAAAAAATGAAGGACAAAGATCTTGAATTCCGAATGCTCTTTAAGCTCAAAAAAAGGTGAGTCTGGGTGCAGAAGACGAGATCTATGCTAGAAAAGTAGAGAATAAAATAAAAAGAATGAAGGTCTTATTAAAGTAGAAAATGGATATAAAGCAAAGGAAGCAAAACTTGTTTTGAGAACATGAGGATTTTTGGCTGACATGAGGATTCACTAACAAATAGTCAACAATCAAGAAATGAAAGTACCTATAGCAGTTCTGTTGATTTACCAGAAAACAAGAATTTTGAATGTCATATAAAAGGTAAGAGTTTGACAAGTGTGGCAAAAAAGAAAGACAAGGCAACACTTTGGCTTCCAAAAAACCTGTTAACGAGCGCAAAAATATCTACAACAGCCAATAGATTAAATTTGTAAGATCGTCAGAGAATAGCATTGATGGAAATTATTTGTAACATCTAGTTCAGATACACCATAATTATTTTAGTATATTTAATTAAGTATTTTCAGCAGCATTGGAACTCACTTGTTCATTGAGAAGTAGTTTCCTTTTTTCGTGAGCTGTTAAGTGCCTAAATCTCATGATGCGTCAGAAGAACTTAATGTCTCGTGACAACAATCGGGAAAGTGCTGAATTGATAATAATAATGAAAAAACACCTCACGGTTTCAGCCTGGAGGATTTAGTCACGCCGAATGGATAGCAACCATCCTATGCAGTGCAGAAATGTATTCATTCGGTGAGCAGCTTAATTGTAAACAAGGTAAAATGGACAAGTTGCACGTTTTAGCATGTTCGGCTGCGGATACAACAATGAATGATCTCATGTGGTATAAAAGTTTTGATCCAGCAGTGACACAATTGGCTATGACAGCACAACAGATATCTGTGATATCTCAATGAAGAGATAGCACCGTTTGCGTTTTTCCCCATACTTTTTTCAGACTCTAAAAAGAAGCAAGTCATTCAGCAACTTCTGAAGCTTGAAGATCTTGCCACTAGCTGTCTTCAAAAGAAAGTGCCAATATTTCCACAGTAGTCAACTGCTGTTAAAATATTGGCACTTCGGCGATTGATACAGCATATAATGAAGCTGCCATGTTTGTTTACAATTGCAGAGGCGTTTATGAAATGGCTGAGTTAGCAGTCAAGTTCATCACAGAATTTGCTAGAACAATTACAAAGAAAAAGCACAGACATGATATCTCTAATTTCAAGAAGACAACTTTGCGTGATTCTCTGGCCTAATTTTAGCTTATTGGTGCAGTGCAAATCTCATGTAGTTTGTACACTGTTGTAAAAAATGACCAAAAACTACTTTAAGCTGACCCGAGAAAACCGCTTTGACAGGGTGAAACTACAATGTTTCCTGACTCCAAAAATGTAAAATTTGAAATCTAACTATTTCGTCCGAGAAAATAATTTTGATTTCTAGTTTTTAGTACTTTGCACAATAGGGCGAAATGACAGCTTTTCAAATTTTGCATTTTTACAGCATTCAAAAACTCAAAATAAGCATTTATTACTCCAAAACATAACTGTCTAAAATTCACTTGAATAATAGTTTATTCTTACACAACTGATATAGTTTTTCATTAACAAGATGGAAATAATAAACACTTTCTTAAATAATTCTTTTAGTTATTCTAAGCCAAAACACAAAAACAACCTCTTGATTCTAAACACATAAAGAGCAAATGGTACATAAAATAAATTCTTCTCAATATTTGATTCTTCACAAATGCTTGCTGTTGTAGTCCACAACACATGAAAGAAGCCTCTTTGCATACTCAGGATGATTGCGGTCTCTTTTGTATCTCTGTCAATGTGAGCTGAAATTATGATGCATTGATTCTGTTGCCTGTCACTAAAGATCCCCAAGGGAGCCCTTTTGATCTCAATGAATTGCTTCACATGGAAGAAAACAGCATGAACTTTTGGAGTCACACTGATGTTCATGATTGCCAAATATGAGTCTCTGAAGCAATCAATTTTTTCAGAAAAGTCATCCTCCAGAACCACACCAAAACATGCTGTCACCACAGACTTAAACTTTCGAAGGGCATCAATGATTCCAAAGACTTGAAAAGCAGACTCAGTCTCTGCAATTCTTTATAGGAGGTCAAGATTGCTGAGAAGCTTGTGACAGGCATTCCCTGCAAACTGCCCACCATGGTATGGTTCTTGTTGAATGTGGAGAGCTGAGGGCCGCTTGACAACATTGGGCCAAACTTCTGTCATGGCTTTGTACATGTGATTGACCACACCAAGGAGAAGATGGAGTTCCATTGGTGGTATGAGCTCCAAGATGAGTTTGTTTTCAGAACCAGATAGCAAAGGCTCATGCACTACATTGCCAAAAGATTTTGCCTTTTTGATATCACCACTAGACTTAGCAAACTCTTGATAACAGGCAACAAGTGAGCCTAGTGTCCTCAAAGATCCTGATTGAGAAAGATGCTTTGATTCTGTGTTGCACCAAGAGCAAGGGTGAGTACTTGCATGGCTCTGAAGGCCACAAAGGATGTTGACAAGTTTCATGTCGCATGAGACAACAAAGTTGACTTTTTCTAACTTGATTAAAGACAAGATCTGCCTCACATTTTCAAAGTTTTCTGGTAGTCCTTCTGATAAAGCCACAAGCATTTGACGCTTTACACTACTGTCTTTGGCAGTCCTCTGAGTTAAAAGTTTTTTCCGTGGTGGTGACCTTGAATCACAGTGAGAATCTAACTCCATGATGCCAAGAGAAACTTTCAGAAATCCTCCACCTCCATCAATTCCCAACTTGACAATATGATTCTGGAAAACTCTTCGAGAAAGCAGGACTTCATTCAAAAGCTCGGCAAGATCCTTGCAATGTACAACCACAAAGTCAGTGGAGTTACTCTCTGATAAAACTTGGATGCTGGTTTGAGTAAAAAACTCAGACAACTGTTTGCCAATGGCTTCAAACTTAGCAAGAAAACTAGTCTCCACAATCTTGGTGTCACTGACTCTGTTGATGGTTGATGCCAATTTCTTCATGCCAAGGTTGGACAGTCCTGTGTTTAGCTAAACTTGTACAAGATCTTCAGTTTTGATGCTGGGTTCAGGAAAAAGAGCTCTTGCACTTGAGCTTCCTAAAAATGAAATTATATTAACACTTTTTGTAATTTTAAGTTTTAAAATTAAAGGTATTGCCATCTTTATATGTATATATAAAAGTATCACCTGTTTTAACTCTAAGTGGTGGGCCGCCTTTAGGATGCGATATTTTGACAGTACCACCAGGTGTGGAAGATTTAGTAGAGATGACTTGAGTAGCTATTTGCTCTGCAGCGAGTGGATCAGCTGTCTAGCTACAGCTAGATCTTACTAGTTACTGCTTGAGATTCTCTCTAAAAGTGAATGGAGTGCACTGATGTGGCAGACCTCTTCCAACTAGACTCAAACAATCACCACATCTTTGAGGGGTACAATCTTCCACAGGTTTAGAATAGTCCACTGGGCTCTTCTCATTCAACTTCAAATGTCCAACTTGACAAATAAGACAGTTGCAATCTTGATCTCTTGTTGGTGGTCTAACTTTTATAGATGAGAAAGGAAACAAAGGTGGCAGGTTAACATCTTTTCCTTCATCTTTTCTCCGAAGAATTGTTCGACATGAGTCACAAATGCCTCTTGGCACTCTGGTATCAGTCAAATCAAGACTTGTATGGTAATGCTTGAGGATCTTTTCAACAAGGAACTGTGTCAACTCTCGAGAGCACTTCTTCAGACACAAGACACAGACAGATTTCCGACAATCTTCATGATTTTTTGAAAAATTTGGCATTTTGAAATTTTTCTCACACAACTGATAAGTGAAACACTTTAAATAAACATGTTCACTGCCAATTCCCGGAATTTTTAGCTTGTTTACAATTTTGATGCAAAACTTAAAACAAACATGTTCACTGCCTATTCCCGGAATTTTCGGCTTGTTTACAACTTTGATGCAAAACTTAAAATAAACATGTTCACTGCCTATTCCCGGAATTTTTAGCTTATTTACAATTTTGATGCAACAAAATGTTTATAATATAGTTCAACCATGAAATTGTAGGTAAAATTTTATCTTCTGAGTTAAAATAAATACAAATTATACTTGCTATATAGACTGTTATGTTTTAGAGTAATAAATGCTAATTTTGGAGAGTTTTTGAATGCTGTAAAAATGCTATTGTATTGTGCAAAGTACTAAAAACTAAAAATCAAAATTATTTTCTTGGACGAAATAGTTAGATTTCAAATTTTACATTTTTGGAGTCAGGAAACATTGTAGTTTCACCCTGTCAAAGCGGTTTTCTCGGGTCAGCTCAAAGTAGTTTTTGGTCATTTTTTACACCAGTGTGTAGCATCAGTAAGAATTTTAATTTCATGAACTGTAAACCCTCAAGAAATCATTTCAGGACTGTTATATAATATTTGTAATTGATTACTTGAATAATTTGGAAAGCAGTAAAATTTTCGACATTTTCGTACTTTTCATTGGCTTGGTGGCAAGGTTCAACTAAAGTATAAAAATAAGAAAGTTGTAATAATCATAAATGTAATCTGCAAAGTTTCAGTAAAAATTATCTCAGTTGTCTTATTATAAATATGATAATAGTTTTATTCAGCACCTGTTTTTGACACTAAATGGGCCATGATGTGCACCTACACTAACAAAATATTAGTTTTTTTAGCAACAAACATATATTATTAATGATTTTAAGATTTATTAATGTTAAAATTTATTGGAAGACTATTTTTTTAATTTGTTTGGAAATTTGGTGCTTTTTACTTAATGCTCCAAATATTCAGACAATCATTCTTATTGTTTCTTTTGTTTTTATTTAAATGAGTATTCCCGGCGTTATTCATAAATTTAATGTTTGTTTTTTACAAATTTTGTAACCATAAAGTGCATATGCAGTACAATAAAGTAGTGGAAATTTTCCAAAAAACTTATCATATCCTCTATTCGTATAGGATGCAGGATACATTTTATACCCGAAATAGGCGTTATAAAAAGTTCAATGTATTTTTCATTAATTTAACTTTTTTTTTGTTTCGTAGATGTTATCGCATTTTTGTGAGATAAGAAATATGCGGAAGTGGTCTAAAATGTCGGATTTAAATATTCATGTTTTTATCAAAGAGATGAATTTGTTGATAATTATAAACCTTTGGTTGTTGTGGTTTCTCTAGTTATTCGTGTTGGATTATTAATGAATGGAATCTAACTTTCTGATAGATAACTTTGAAGAAAATCTTTTTATTTTTATTTTTAATGATTCTAATTTTTGTTGATGTTAAAATAACCTACAAAATCAACGCTTTTATTTCGTTAGTCTTTAATTATGTTTTTAATATGATCTTAAAAATGTTTTATTAAATTGGAATGTGGTCTGTATAGATGATATTGTTTTTTGTAATCGAATTTATTATTTCCACGCACAATGATTTTGCAATCATTTGTAGTTAATCACCAACTCTTTTTTTAATTTGAGTACTAAAGTATTATTTATAGTTACATGAAAGATCCATCTTTTCTTTGCGGAGTCTAAAAATTGATAAACTATCTATAATATAGCGGAGTGGAGCTTATTAGCGCCCGGGGCCAAAAATAAATATTTCGCTCGTTTATCCCCACTTCGGATGCTTTTTTTTTACTACCCTTTCTTGTATGCCGCAGTCGGAGCAATGATAGGCTAAAAATCACGATTGGGACATTATACAAACATTATTATTATGAAAGTTATTATTTGCTGACACTAATATTGTCGCTTCATTATTTTCAATATGCACATATCTGATGACTTGAGACAGTTGCTTAATGTGGATTTTTTGCCTTCCTAATGTTATCCAGAATAGGCATTCTATTGTGATTTCCAATGAGAGTCATAAACTTATTTTATAAATGTTATACTTTCAGATCTCGCTTGTCTCAGACATCCTGGTCTCAGAAATCTCAGTCATTTTTTTCTGGGATCTCGGTCTCGGAATACCAAGAAAATAAATGTGAAAATATAAAAACCGAGATTACTGCAAATTCTTGAAAACCTTCAAAATATAAGGTTTCATTTTTTAATGAGAGAAGAGTCAAAACGTTTTTGAGTAAACAAGAGTCCTCAGCATAAATTTTCTCACGAGGTACTATTTCTTACGTATCTCTCCGACGTAAAGAGATGAAAAATAAAAAGCGCTAGTTTTGATGATTTTTAATACTTTTCAGTAATCTCAGTTTCAATGTTTTTAAAAATCGTATAAGCTGTAATTGCAGTGCAATGTTTTCCCATTTATGATTGTGTCGATAATGAGATTTGTCGCATAAAAAGATGTAAAAATATATTAAATAAAAAGACTGTATTAAACTGAAAAGCAATTGTTTATTAAATTTATTCATAAAAAAAAATTATTTTAATTTTTCATTTGGTAATTTTTATTTATTACATTTGGTATATTTATTACATATCGGTATTTATCGGTATTACATATTATTTTACATTACATATTATTTATCGGTATTACATATTTGGTATATTTATTACATTTGGTAATAATTATTTTCATTTGGTATAAAATTACAGTTTATTTTCATAGTTTTTACATATTTGGAAAATTCTCGGTTTTATCTCGGTTTCGTACGAGATCTCGTCTCGAAAAAATATTGTCTCGTATGAACCGAGAACCGAAACGAAAAAAAAACCGAAATTCTGAAGTATAGATTTTGAAAGTATGGTATATGTTCATCTAAAAATGGCTAATAACCCGTATCATTAGACAAATATAGATTGATCGCTTGATCATCCAAGTGTTTGCTGAACTGAGTAGAGCTTGACTCAGCCTCAAATTAGTTAGCTACTACCTTTCATACCTAACGTTAAGAACTTATCATATTAACGTGTTAAAAGAGAGTTAAACAATTTAAGTCACGTGCTGCGGTATTATGCATTTTTTATAAATGCAATTTAATACATACTTGTTGCTCTGAATTTGTCAAGGTTGGCATATTCACTGTCAAATTATCTTGATTTCTTTCCTTTCCCTACTAACTCTTAAAAAATTCGAACAGCAGTAATTGTTTTATTTACGTACTTGTAATGTTAACATGTTTATGTTTTGAAATATTTTATTATTACCATTTACATTCAGGTCAGAATTTTTATCTGAAAGTAAAATTTTGAATTAAGTATAACAATATCTTTATTCATGAATATTTTTATAAACTGTTAAATTATTATACACTTTCTACCTTAGATTAGAATATATGATATACCCTTAATCAGGTATAATCTACCTTCTATGATACCTTTAAAGTGAAAAAGTTGTATGACAAATTATTATTTTTAATATGATGTTTTACCTCAGAAGATATAAAACTATACCTAACTAAGGTTATATCACATATCCTGCCCTGAGGTAAAAATTTCACCACTATACCACACCTACCCTGAGGTAAAAATTTCTTTTTTTTGTGTAGTTTAGTAAGAAAATATAAGTAGTGAAGTAATTGAGTACTCAATTGCTTTTTTCTAAGTTTTCCAACTTTAAATTTATTATATTTTATTTAAGAGTTTTGACCAATTTTTCTTTGCATTTTGATTTTCTTTAATTGTTTTTTTCTTGTCATCATATTTTATAAAAAGAAATCCTATCGTATATTTCTGTTCTTTTAAGTTGGTTTAAAGATTGTAGAGCTTTAACATTTTTGTAATGTTGTTATCAAATTGTATTAAATGCTGAGTATTCTTATAGAATAGAACTACTAGAATTATCCAGAAATTTCAAGAAATTTTTAGCATGTTCCAGAAGCTTTAAAAAATCTTTAAAAACTTCAAGAAACTTCTAAAACTTAGATCTTTGAAACTTCTTAAACTTTAAAACTGCCCAAAAGTAGTCACACATGAATAAAAGTAACCAATCATTTCAATTTGTGCTATTGGTGAATAGTTAACAATTTTTGCTTTATATATACATATTTGAAGAGCAATTAGTTAATTTAAATAACATTAGTAGGTTGGTTGATAAAATTGTTGACTTTTTTTAAAGAAAAAATTGTAAAAGTATTCCTTGACAACAAGTTGTAAAACGTAAAGCCTACACGGCATACATTGACATGTCTTACGGAAATTAGGACAAGTCCTTGACACCGTATATTACACAATTTTTTTAACAACTTTTAAATTTTTTTAAGGAGTTTTCATAATGTCTAAATATCGTGGATTTTGTAGCAATATTTTTAATTAAAATGTTATCGATAGCTAAGAGTCTAAGAAAATGATCCAATAAAATGGTCTGAATTATACCTGTGTAAAAAGTGTTATTAAGAATATTGAACTATGATGTTATCAAGTAGAGTGGAAGACTTATTTATAACTTGTGTGGATTATTTTATTGCTCTGATGAAGCTACTTTTTAAAATAGAACTTATAAAACTCCTAACACTATCATTTAAAGAATTTGATCAGGTTTATGTTGAAATTCCTGACCAAGTAAATATATTTTTTCGAATTTGTAATGTTGCTTTGAAATGTTTTAAGATGAGTTTTAAACTTTTTGATATTATCGGATGGTGATCTAGAAGTACTATTTATATATATGTTTTTTTCAGTTAAATATACAAATTGTATACAAAATGTATAATGATTCAAAAAGTATATACATATTTGCATGTAATATACGGTGTCAAGGACTTGTCCTAATTTCCGTAAGACATGTCAATGTATGCCGTGTAGGCCTCACGTTTTACAACTTGTTGTCAAGGAATACTTTTACAATTTTTTCTTTAGTCACTTCAAACTCCATTGATGTCGAAAGGCTTACTACAATCCTCAATAAAGAAAAAAAAGTTTATGTCAAATATCTTATAACAAATCTTATAAAAATAAAATAACTTAATAAAAATTATCAAAATATTTTTGAAAAAACAAAAAGATACTCAAAGAAGTTTTACTATGCTCAGTTATTAAAAAAAAAACCGAAAAAAAAACCAGCGGAAACACTAAAAAGAGTGGAATGTAATTAAGGATTTAATTGGAAAAAATACTATAAAAAAACATTCTACTAAAAAGTCTTATAAATAATGGAAAATATGTTTATAATAAATTAATTATAGCTGAAGAACTGAACAACTACTTTGTTGAAATTAAATGCTTAAATTCCACCGACAGAAATGTTCCTTGTGGTTCGCAAGAAACATTTCTGTTGAAAATGTTCTTAAGAAAAACACTACTACGAGTGCTCGGTGCTTTAAATGTCTATAAACTTAGTATATATCAAATTTTATTGTTTATGTTTAAAACAAAAGCATGATTGTCTCTAAAAATCTCTCAATCTTCATATAGTAAAACTAACATAAGTGCTCCACAAAGTTTTCAGCTAATTTTCAAGAGCATTTTAGAACATTTTGGAAATTAATTCCCATTCAATTAAATACCACTGACTTTATCAATGGAAAAATCTCCAGAAATTTACAAAAACAAGACTACATTAGAGTAATTTAAAAATAAATCAAAACGATCAATACTGCTCAAGGAATTTATCCGACTTCAAATGTTTCTTTTAAAGTAAGTTTAATCAAATAAAAACAAATTTATTTATATAAGTTAAAAAATGTTAAAAATTCATCTTGTGATTAGGGATCGTCTATAAATTACGCAACGCAAAATATATTTTAAAAACATAAGTAGGAGATATTAAGTTCTTTTGCGCGGCGATTTTTATTAAACTTGATGGACTAATTTAATTTTTTATTTAGATTAAGACTCTGCGAGGGAAAACTTTTTATCTTTTTTTTGTTTTGTTTATTGTGAAATTTTGCGTTACGTAATTTACTGACGATCCCTTAAGTTGAGTTAAAATGGCATTTTAATTGTTTATTTTTTTAATCAAGTATTTTTGTTAATATACATATATTTTAAGTATTTTAAAATTATAAGCATTTTAACACTTCTTAATTATTTGTTATTTTGTACTTTTTTATTCTCTTTATTCACTTTCTATTTATTTCTAATTGTTATTTTCATATATAGTTGTTATAGTTAGTTCATATATGTTACGTATAAGTGGAATTTTTTAAATAGAGCGATAAAGACAAAATGTGTCTTCTTCTTGCTTCAGCCAATCACAAAGCCGTAGATATGAGGAATGAGGATGCTGTGCAAAAAATTGCGGTGATTGGAGACTGGGAACAACAAAAACCCCAAAACCTTAGCTCCCCCAGTTCAAAATAGGAGGGCAACAAGTATGATATAAAGTCATAAAAGACTTTATAAAGGTTACAAATCAACAAGAGGTTATTGAATCAAATTTAAAATTTGTTGATGAATATAAATTAAGTTTAAGAAAAAAAATTCAAATTTGACTCGTTTCCCTCCTATTTGGGGCTGGGGGAGCTAACGTTCTGGGGTTTCTGTTGTCCCCAGCCTCCAATTACCGCAATTTTTCGCATAGCATCCTCATTCCTCATATATATGAAGATACTTAAATATGGAGTTTCCTTCATTTTCAAAGTTGCTTAGCTCAAACATCAAAATAAGTTGTCTACGGCCTTGAATCATATGCAATGTAAGCATTCGTTTTGATAAATGTATATGTAATTTAAAACATATTCTAAGAAAATAATTGAAGGTAAAATAAACAATTGCTTCTTGTTTAGATATCCTTTGTTTTCTAGAAATTCAATGATTTATAAATGTGTAGTTCATTGTATTAAGTTGACAGAGTTGTTGAAAAATTTAATATATATAGGTGTACTATCAAAAAATTTGTTAACATCATAATGATGTGTGAAATATCCTGCCTTTAATATTATAAATTTAGTTATTCGTGCTATGCTGCAGGTTGGTAGAGGAAGAAAAAAACAACCATGAAGTTTGCTCTCACGCATTTTTTCTGACAATCGACGGACCAATCAAGAAACTGCCACAAGATTGCTGATCCCATAAGACATCCCTTAGAGACAAATGCGCCTTATATCGTTTATCAAGATATTCCTTTGTCCATCGCTTCAGTACTGCGCAGCCCCAAGCTGCTTGTTTCCACCTTTCCTAAATGGGGTCAGCCATCTTCAGGAGAAAGCAGTAAGCCCAACAGCAAGGAAGATATTGAAAATAATTAAATTTTTTAGGTATCGTTGAGAAAAAGGGCCAATACTTTTTTAATTAAAAAGACTTCAAATATCAAGTTAGAGATCCTGCTAAGTAGAATGCCAACCTTCGGATATCCAGACTTTAACAGTAAAACTTTTGAAAAAAAAACGTGCAATTTACAGATCAGAGAAAGTTTCACCGAAAAACTTCCAACTTCCTTAAGATGGACTGTGCTTCTGCAAAAATGTGACCAGTCGTTTTGAGGTAATTGGAATCGCATGTAAATCTAGTAGGCAATAGCTATTTATAAATAGTTCATCCCGGGGCTTCAAAGTCGTGTTGTTTCACAACGAAAAAAAAAAGATTTTGATGGTTTAATCTATGTATTTCGAATTGGACTGAAAACCATTATCAAGAGTGCTTTCAAGTATGATGACTACAAAGATCATCGGATACTTCAAAATGGTGTCATTCCTCGTAGCTCTTTCAAGACTTTTTCACAAAACATCACAATTTCTTCTATGAAAGCCTTGACACAGCTTTTTGGAAAGCCATGACACCAAGACATACTATCATAGTAAAGAACTGGTCACAATAGACTGAGTTTTCTGTGGAGCTGAAAACCTCAGAAAGTTCCTATGTCACCACAGCTCATCACTTCAGTTTTATCAAGACTTTTAAATCTTTTAAATACCTCTAGAAGTTTTTAACGAAGCTGTCCGAGGCTAAAAATAAAGCTTGAATAATAATTAGTAAAATAATGTTAATGACTACAGATCATGAAGATCTTAAAATAATGTCGGACTACAGATCATGAAGATCTTAAAATGTGACAAATTTGTTCCTAAACAGAACAAAAAGAATGACTTGAAAAAATTTTATTACAGTTGTTCATGGCTTTATATCTAGATTTTCATAAAGAGTTATGCCATTATGAGATGCAGAATGTCACTTAAAGTCCTTTTCCTTGGCGCTCATCTTTCTGAATTCAAGGAGAAAAAAAGAGTTTACTCAGAAGAGTAAAATGGGCGTTTTCCTCTAGATATTATGGATTGTGAGCGTTATTATAAAAAACAGGATAATAAGACTACTTCTTGACAGAGAATTGCAATACATTTGTAATTTTAGAAAACCTAATCTTTTCTAAAACTTTTTAAGTAATCTTTTACTGTTGTTGCTTATTCAATATGCAACAGTTGTTTCTTACCAGATCAAAGTTTGTGACCAGTGAATTATTTTTCCTCATTCTTTAGACACAGCAAATGAAATATAAAACTTTGAATCTAAACACAAAGATTACAGTATTACAGTGTATTTACAGTATTAAAGTGTAGTTGGAGAAAGGAAAAAAATTACATCGGGTAATTTATATAAAAACTAAAGAATCTAACTAACTTTAAATTATAAAAAAAGTATGACATTGCTAGTGGTATATTTATTTCTACGTATACGTGGAAACAAATATATATTATAGTTATTATATATATCATATATATGATATATATAAATATGGTATTGGTGATTTTATATGAAGTTTTTCTAATCTTTTACTTTTTACTTTTTATTGATCTTTGTTTATTAGTCTTTAAAATTTTTGTTCATCAGTGTTTGAAAAGTAGTCTTATCATTAAAACTTACAAATTTAATATTTTTATATAATATATATTGTACAACATTTTAATATACAATACATAATGTATAACTATTTTATATAATGGTTCATTAAACATTTAAAAGTTGAATAAATTGACTCCAATTGAAATATTTTTATTCTAATTTTATATATATATATATATATATATATATATATATATATATATATATATATATATATATATATATATATATATATATATATATATATATATACTACTGTGATCAAAAAGTAAGGTGAATTTTTTTATAAAATGAAAAATCTTAATTTATTCTTCCAAATCTGTATCGTCCGCCTCGCTGTAATTCACCCCGGACCCAGTGCACTTTTGACAACGTGTTTTCCAGTCTTCGAAGCATGCCGAAAAGTCCTCGGTAGGGATAGCCTTCAATGCGCGTGCCGATTCACGTTGGATCTCTTCAATGGACTCAAAACGATTTCCCCGGAGTGGTCTCTTGAGCTTTGGGAACAGCCAGAAGTCACACGGTGCTAAGTCGGGCGAATACGGTGGTTGTGGAGCAACATGGGTAGAGTTTTTGGCGAAAAACTCACGAAAAACCAGTGCTGTGTGCAAAGGCGCATTATCGTGGTGCAAAATCCAAGAGTTATTGGCCCATAATTCCGGTCTCTTTTTGCGAATAGCTTCACGCAAACGTCGCATAACGCTTAAATAATATTCCTTGTTGACAGTTTGGCCAGTTAGAAGGAATTCGTAGTGCACGACACCACAATAATCAAAGAAAACAGTCAACATGACCTTGATTTTTGAGCGACTTTGACGTGGTTGCTTCGGTCTCGGCTCGCCTTTTTTACGGTATTCACTCGATTGGTCGGTTGTTTCAGGGTCGTATGCGTAGACCCAAGTCTCATCGCCAGTAATAATTTGTTTGTAGACGTCTTGATAGTCAGAAAGCATTGCTTCACACGTTTTAACGCGACGCTCTTTTTCAAAGAAATTGAGAAATTTCGGCACCAAACGTGATTTGAGTCTTCTGAGGCCCAAATGATCCTTCAAAATCGCTTGCACCAACCCAAATGATATTCCAACCATGTCAACAAGGTCTCGAATGGTTAACCGACAATTTGCAAGCACCAATTCTTTGATTTTGTTGATGTGGCGATCATCAATCGAAGTCGATGGTCGTCCGGAGCGTTCCAAGTCATCAACACGTTCTCGGCCTTCTTTGAAGTCTTTGTACCACTTGTAAACATTTTTTTGAGACATAGTCTCTTCACCAAAGGCCTTTTGCAACATTCGATACGTTTCAGCAGCAGAAATATCATTCCGCAAACAAAATTTAATAGCACTTCTTTGCTCAACAAAATTAGACATCGTGAAAATCGCCGAATGCACTTTTGGTACTTCAGAAGCAAGCGTAAACAAAAAAAAATAATTGTGAGTTTGACATGTAATTTGGCGCAAATGTTAATGACATTCCTACCAACCTTAAAATAAAAAAGATTGGACGATTCGAATAAGGCCGGAAGTTTAAATTAAAAATTCACCTTACTTTTTGATTACAGTAGTATATATATATTGAATTAATAAAAATATTAAAAAAAATAATATTTAAAAGAGTTTCTTCGAAACTCCAATAAGCAACCTACCAACCATATGATTGGATTTTTTCTGTCTATTATTTCACCTTAATTTTTTATCTCACTAATAAAGCCAATCAAGTAAAAGTTTCGTTGCCTACTTTTTTTTCTTCTGATAAAGCTAAGTTCTAAAGAAAATATTGTTCATTTAGATTTTATTCATGAGCCCTTTTTGGCAGGTGAGTTCATTAAGCAGGTCTGGTCATTAAGTAGTCATTGATTTCGAATCATGAATAAAAATTTTTATAAATAAACTCTTTTTATCTTTCATGTTAAATCTAAAAAAATATTAGTGAATTACTAAATATATCAGAAGAAAAAAGGATAACTATTTAAAATATTTAAACTAACAAAATGAACTTGTATTATTATGTAATTTACTGAAAACTTTGACAAATAAATAGTTGTTGTCTTATCTCGGTGAAAAATTCTTAAAACATTAAAACAAAAATTCAAAATAAAGATTACTAAAGAGCAATGGTATCATTTAAATTTTTTATAGGTTGTAGCTTTGATGTGAACTAGTTGTTTGTGGTGGCTTAAATTGCTCAGAGGTTAGAGTTCCAGCTCAAAACCAAGAGTTTTAAAGTTCAATGCCACCTCTAGCTAAAAAAGCGACATCGGTAACGAAGGAGCGAACTTTCCATACTTAAAAAAAAAAGTATATGAGTAGGATTAAAAATTTGCCATTTATGTCATAATATTTATCAAGTTGTATCACATAATCATTAGTCAAAAGCTATTGATAAGCCCATATAGATGATAAGATAAACTCTCAAAAATCTGCGACTGATATAAAGAAGTGCATGCCCAGTAGATTTATTTTTTTTGATGTCGTATTGGTTATAGTAGAGTATATTTTTGATGTCGTATTGGTTATAGTAGAGTATATTTTTGATGTCGTATTGGTTATAGTAGAGTATACTTTTGATGTCGTATTGGTTATAGTAGAGTATATTTTTGATGTCGTATTGGTTATAGTAGAGTATATTTTTGATGTCGTATTGGTTATAGTAGAGTATATTTTTGATGTCGTATTGGTTATAGTAGAGTATATTTTTGATGTCGTATTGGTTATAGTAGAGTATATTTTTGATGTCGTATTGGTTATAGTAGAGTATATTTTTGATGTCGTATTGGTTATAGTAGAGTATATTATGTACAGTGAAATGATTAAATATTTGGTTCAACAAAATTCTTTCAAAAATTTGACAAATATTATATTTAATCGCACACTAATATTTTATAGATTAATAGGACATTGAAAACTTTAAAGATTATTATATCTTATGAACCTATTTTTATTTTTATTTTCAATACTATTTTTATTGTCAGGACATAATGAGATGATCGTCGTGTTTTTTTAGTAGTCTACAAGTCGAAAGTAAATAAAAGCTTATTGATGCGAGAGAAAAAATATTTAATCTATTTGTTTTTTTATCTTTATGAATGATTACATTTTTAAAAAGTTTTTATTATTTTATAAAGCAAAAAAGTTAGTTTAAAAGCTTTTATTGAACTTTCTATATATAAAAAAAAATAAATAATTAAAAAACTCAATTTTCGGTTTCAGTTCTTCCCATTAAAGTAGAAGTAAAATACTTTATTTCTTTAACTCTAATGTTTCATCGTATCAATATCCTGTCACTTCTTTAGTTCGGAGGCGAAGGCAGGGGGAGCGAATGTTCCCTCTGCAAAAAAATTCGGAGCAGGTGGCGCCTTTTGAAGTACAGCGACAGCGCTTTTTTTATTTGACATTATTTTATTACAGTTAAACTTCATCACATGATAAATTATGAAAAGGCGCCAACGTAGCCACAATGTCCTCGTAAAATGTGCAGATTTATGTTTTCCATTTTAGTAGGTGCTTAAAGTTGTCAAATCACAAGTCTAACAATTTTCGTTAAAAGGTTCACGAGAAGATAATTAAGAAATTATCAGATTTCTCTCAGAGCAATATCCGATTGATATCGCAACACTGGATAATGTTGTTCAATAATTTCTTTCATTTAGAATTTTTTTTAAAGAAATGGACATGGAAGAGTTGAACATTAACAATGTGTTAAAGTTTATACTAGTTTATGATCTCTGTGACATTTACCAAAATATCACAACATTGTATAAAATATACATGACGTTGCCTATTTCGAGTGCGTCAGCAGAGAGGTCCTACAGCAGATCAAAGCTCCTTAAGTCATATTTACGGTCAACTATGAGCAAGAAAAGATTGCCGACCTTAGCATTACTGACAATTGAAGGAGACTTAGTGAATGGCCTTGATCTTGAAGTTGTGTTAAATGGTTTTGCCCGCATGAAACCTAGACGAATAAAGCTTAATTAAGTTTCACACACCTTACTATTGTTGTAACACACTGTTGTTGTAACACACTATTGTTGTAACACACTGTGGTTGTATTGTTGAGAATAATATATTAAATTATTATAATCATCATGATATTAAATTATTGTAGTGTAATTATTGGTTGTTTGTTATTGCGGATGTTGCGAATACTCAGGGGGAAAGTTTCTGAGGGGTCTTCCCATACTCTCGCTTTTTGGGGACTTGCCAGCCCCCAGGCGCCTTTTTAAAAAACATTCGCTTCCCCAGTTGTCAAACCCTGGCTATGCCTCCTTTTAATTGTATTGTTCCATTAAATTAATACGATGTGTCAACTTCTTTAATTGAAATTTTCCATTATATCAATAATTTTAGTTTTCCTAAAATAGACTGGCTAAATTATGTATCAACAAACAAAAACTTATATTTATAATTCTCCATTAAACAAAAATTGCCATAGGCTTTTTTTAAGTTTTGTCAATAGTCTCGATTTGCACCAATTTGTTCAGGAACCTCGTGAAAACAATATTGTAGATCTTGTATTTTCAAATAATATCTCCTTATTTGGTCTAATTTCTGTTGAATGTCCTTTCAACACCAGTGACCATAAATTAGTCCATTGTCCATTAATACAAATGATTTCGATCAGTCAAAAAAAAAAAACCAAATCATTCTATGACTTCTTTAATGCCTACATTGATGGTTTTCAGTCTTATTTACTAAATATCAGTAAGGGCTTTGAGTTTTCCTTTGTTTTAACAGTTGAAGATTATTGTAACATTTTCTCTAATCATTTTTCCAATGGTATTAATCAATTTGTTCCTATTAAAAAATTATTTTTTCAAAAAAACAAATCACTACCCGAGGTTTATCGTTAAAATGTTAAATCGTAAAGCATTCTTATGGAAAAGATGGTTAAATACTAAAAGCAATACATGCAAAAAGGCATACAACAAATACGCTGGTAAATGTAAAAAAATATTACATTACATTACACCAAATGGGAGTTGAGCTTAATCTTGTTAAAGAAAACAATATCACCAATTTTTTTTAAATTATGTTATTAACGAACTAAATGAATTTAAAAGTAGTTTTCCTCTAAGAGACAAAAACAATAATTTCAATATGGCTTGTAATAACAAAGAAGTCGCTGACGTGCTTAACAAACACATTGGTTGTGTCTTTAGAAATGATATAAACTATTCTCCATTCATAAATAGTTATGCTAATGATTCAATTAATATTAAAACTGTAAGTTTTTCACCAGAAGCAGTGTATAAATCTTAAATTGAAATTAAAGCTAGCACATCGTATAGTCCTAATGGCATACCAAACATACTTATGAAAATGTTAGCTCATTTTTTGTGTTTTCCACTTTCATTTATATTTAATGCTAACTTTAACTCAAGTTCTTTACCAAACCATTGACGCCAAGCCATCGTATTTCCAATTTTAAAAAAAGGAGCTACAGCGGATCCAAATAATTATAGATCTATCTCACTGACATGCATTTGGTGTCGCGTCATGGAAAGTATTATTTATGTGTATGTTGTTGAGTATCTAACTCATCATAACTTAATAACTCATAATCAATTTGGTTTCCTCAACAAACACTCTATCTGTACAAATCTATTAGAATCTACTAATGATTGGAACACCGGATTCGATAATCACCAAATAACAGACATGTATATATTGCTTTCCAAAAAACATTTGACTCTTTTTTTGTCTCGCATCCCAAACTATTAGTTAAACTTGCATTTTATAATATAAGAGGTAATCTTTTAAATTGGATTTCTGTATTCCTCACCAATAGATATCAACAAGTTAAGGATAGTAATTTTCTATCAAACCCAGTACGCATTGTTAGAGGAGTTCCACAGAGTAGTGTGTTAGGCCTCACATTGTTTCTATTATATGTTAATAGTTTAACTACCATAACTAATAATCTATATTGTTGTTTAAAACACTACGCAGATGATATAAAGTTATACAGTTCGTACCGTGACAAGGATCTAACTCAAGATTTAGTAGTTGTTCTAAGTAAACTTGCACTATCGGCAGAAAATATTGAAATGTTTTAAAACTCTAGAGTTAGCTTGGTGGATAACGTTAGAAATGTTTTTTATAGTTAAGATTACAGTCCATTGTTACTCCTAGATCTTTTTTTTTTTCTTCTTTTTTTGAATTTTTTGTTTTTTTCTTAAATATTAAATAAATTTATATAATAAGATAGTTAAGATTAAAAAAAATCGTTATACAGTAACAATTAAAATCTTTATACAATAACAAATATAATAAAATATACAAGTATAAAAATAAAAACATAATAAATAGAACGCGGAGAATCGCAGAAGACCTTCAGGTCTTATTATCGAGAACCGCTCGTGAATATTAATTGCATTAAAATAACAATAAGCAAAAAATAAAACAAAAATGTCAAAGAAATAATTTGCGAAAAGCATAAATTTCGTAAGAATATATAAATAAATTTGTAAAGAAGTTATAATTGATTCTTATATATAAATACAAAGTTTGTATAAAATAGTACCTATTTCATCTTTTGGGTTGTAAGATCATATATGTATATATATATATGTATATAAATTTTAGAATATTGTTCTCCAGTTTGGTCACCACACCTAATCGGATTGATTAAATCAGTTGAAAGCGTCCAACGAAAACTTACTAAAAATTAGAAACCTTAGGTATTTGTCTTACCATAATTGACTGCAGTTGCTTGGTTTGGAATCACTTGAAGTTTGGCGCCTTAAAAGTAACTTAATAACATGTTTTAGATTTTTTCACAAACTGTTTTGTACAGAAAAATCTATGTTCTTTGTAATTAACAACAAAAGCTGCACCCGGGGTCATATTTACAAAAATACGCAAACAAATTTGTCGTTTAGATTCAAGAAAATATCGTTTTTCTTACCAAGTTGCTGATGTATTGAATAATATGATTTCGGAAGCTATGTATACAAAAAATATTTTAACATTTAAAAATAAAGTTAACTCTATTGGCTTCAACAAATATATATTCTAAAAGGAACAAATTGTACACCCAGATCAAGGGTGCCACAAGTCAAGAATTATGGATATTGAGTTATGAATGTCATTTGGTAGTATGTTATGTGTTGTACATCGTGACAAAATACCACAAGTCTAAAACGAATGTTTACAAAATGACAGATACAAATGGCACTCTTAGTTGGAAAAAATATTTAAAACTTAAAACTTTAACCCTAATTTTTTCTGTTTGACACTTTTTGGCTTGTGGCACCCTTGATCTGGGTGTATAAACTATTTGTTTCTTTATATTTTAGTAATTATTTTTGTGGTTATATATTTTAATTTTATTTTTGGGCACGAATTCAGTGTGCATCTTTGGATGGGCTATGTATCCTTTAGAACATGTATTTAATGTTCTAATAAATATCAAAATGCCACGTGTCATCTTTTTCAATTGTAGAATTTACATAATCCTTATATAAATTTACTTTTCATGTTAAAAATTGATCCAAATCATTTTTTGGTAATATAATTGCAAATACACTTTTACTGCAAAACAGAAAAAAAATTTACTAAAAAAGTTCTTTGAATAAATTAAAGTTTGCAAAATAATCAATTTGCAAAATTTTAAATTAATCGAGCGGTATAAAATTTCATGATTTACTTGATCTAAATTAAAAGTTCAAAAAGGAAATTATGATATTTGATTAATCTTGCTCTGAAGCACACAACACACCTTCGGCTGTAATGTTTTCAAGCATTTTTTTCCTTTTTTAATTTAGAAAACTTTTTTTTTACCCGACTTAACATCGATGATAATTAGCTGTTTTTTCCTAAGTTGCTCAACAATCCCGTTGGGGCAGATTGACCAGCTCGGTAAACTTTAAACTATATTTTTAAAACAAAACAAAAAATATACTTTTTCTTAACCAATTTTTAGCAGGTTAAATTATCTTTCCAAGAGTGAAAAAATTATATTTATCCGAACCACCGTTCACGAGATCCGTTGGATAAAGTAAAGTGGCCAACAAATCCGGCTTAACTTAAGTAATATTCTTATGTAACTAATTTTAGAGCTTTATTTTTTATCCTTGGATGCCCGATTGATTGATTTGATTGGTCGATTGTTGGTTTGAGTAGTTATTCTATTCTTAAAAATGACGTAAGATTCTATTTTTAATGGAGCAAATAAAATCACAGAAAGTAAAAAATGAAGTAATCTGGTTTTAACCAAAAATTCATTTTCGAATGCTGTTATCATTATAGACATTGATATTTATCTTATCATATCATTATAGACAATATAAGAATTGCGTTTACTTATCATTTTAGTTTGATTTTCACAAATATGTTATTACTCCAATTTGATCTATTTTTTCTTTTGTAATTAAAGTAGATTATAAAGGAACGAGAATAAATTTACAGTGAAAATGATTAAGTTAAAAATTTATAAAATAATGAATAACATATTCTTTGTTTTATTTTATTTTTGTTTTTATTATTAAAAGAGAAAAAATGAATTAAAAAAAGAACTTTAAGAAAGATTTATAAAATACTTTCTGAAAATCTTTTATTTTATTAAAAATACTTTTAAGAAACTTATTTAGCGTTCATTTTTACGTGTGGATTTTTGTCCCGTTTTGGCTGTTTTGTTTTTGTGTAATTTTTACACTACGGTGTTCTTCATCACAGTGTAACTTATGCATTATACGTACGGTTACACCACAGTGTTACCGTACGTATGCATAATGCATCCTTAACTTTATAAGAAGAATGCATAAACTAATTAATTAATAATTCATAATGCATTATTAACATTACAAGTATAATGCATAAATTAACTTTTTTCATTTTTTAGTAAAAGTCTAAGGTTTTTTCCAACTCTGATGTAATACTAGGTTGTTTTAAGCCTGTTGGTAATGGTATATATTTGACTGTTACTAGTGTTATCACCATTCCTGATTTTCCCGGAGTAACCCGGATTTTGATAACTTCGATCTCCCTTCAATAGCCCGGATTTTGATCTCTTCGATCTTTTGACATCATAAGGTAATCCTCAGTTAAAAGTTTAGTAAAAAGTATCTGTTTTTAATAAGTATAAAATATGGCGTACAACAGAATAGTAACAATATGATAAGTACAACCGTGGCGCATTGATCTCAGCTCATGTTTTAGAATCAAGACGTCTAAAGTTCAATGCTGGATGCGGCCATATTTGCTAAAAAATTAAGGATGAAAGCGTAAACTTCCAAGTCAAAAACTCATCAGTAGTGTTCTGTGATCGTTGGGTCTTCTTGGAACACTTTAATAACCAGATCAAAAAAAAAAAAAACTTAAGTGTCATTTTATAATGGTTTAAATGCCTGTTTATATCGTATTTTTCGACTCGATATTCATATTTTCTAAATTTTAAATTTTACTTGCTAAATGCAAAATCTAAAATCAAAAAACATTTGTCATTACTATTAGTGAAACAACTTTCTCTAGATTGAAGGTGCTTGTAAATATGAGAGTTTTAATCTCACCTTTAATGTTCAACTATTTGCGTCTTTAAACGGTTAATAGTTTTGCATAAATAAAAGACTAACATTCTCTACAAAGAAATAACAAAACTAAAAACAGGAAAACGTGTTTTACTTTTCTACACGGTTGATAAGAGTTTGATATCTACAAAAAATCGCTTTTCTAAAAAAAATGAGTGGAGATTTAAAACTTTATTAAAATGTAATGGAAGCCTAAATGTTTAAAAGATGTTCTTCCTAAAAAAAACAATCTATTCGTTCTTATATTTGCCGCTTTTCACGAGGCTTCTTCACTCTATTACTTAGTTATTCTAAACTGTAATAACGTTGCAGTAATGTTGGAGAAAGGTTTAATGATCGACTTACATTTGATAAATGTTATCAACTGTTTTATTTATCTTGCTCATTGCTTTTTATTGCAAGTTCATGCCAATATTAATTATCTTACACAAGTTTTGATCTTTCATATCATAAAAGACGGTAATAAAGTTAACTACTTTTATAATAAATAGGCAAAAATTAAATTTTTAAATTTTTGATATAGCTTTCAGTATATTCAAAAAACTTTTGATATGTGTACACACGCATCAATAAAAAAATGCCACTGTCGTAGTTGTAATACCTGTCGCAATTGGTTGTTGCTGCTATACAATAGATTACATAAAATTTTTAGCTTTATTTTGTTGTTACAACTCTCTTTTCAACCTTTTACATTACAAAAACCTTTTATAAAAAAGGTACTTTGGGGTGAAAAAAGTTGAGCACGGTACTACCAGAAAAATCAAACTCGGAAATTTTGAGCGAAGTAAGTGCTCTCCCACTACCGCATGAATTTAAATTTTTCAATAAACCTAATCGTATAAAATCAGTTTTTATTTTAAAATTTAATGGTAATTCAAGACCAGGTAAAAGTTTGGTTGCTCACACACGAGGAAAAGTGGCGTTGTGTCTATAACTATCGAGTCTATACCAAAATAATATAACTATTAAGTCTCTAACCATCTAGCTTGAAGCAAGCAAGTGGGAAATGCTTTTATGCTACCAGTTATATATTGATTGCAAAATTTGAGGAATAATAGGTTTGTTGTTCCCATGATTAAGGAGGGCCAACCTCTATATCCTCGAACTTCATGATTTAGTATTAATAGGGACGGAGTGAAAATATCAAACTTAAAAAGAATGTATTATGCATGCACTCAATTTTCAGTAAAAAAAATAATTTTTTTTCAAGAATGTAATATTTCACCCAATCTATTGTATGGCTTAGAAATTTGTTATCATAACAATACATCTTATATTTTATATAAAATCCAATTTATATTTATATTTATAAATTAGAAGATCAGCCTTAAAACTCTTCTTCAGCGTATCAAACTATAGCAAAAATGATCTACATTGCTTTTTTGATGACATCCATCCTCGTTCAAAATTTATTAAGTTTTCCCATATTTTGACAGAAAATCAACGATCAAAAAAAATAACTAGTTTATCAACAACTTGCAACCGCTGAATATCATCAAGTGTTTGTGAGTAAACCGCTAAACATCATCAAGTGTTTGTGAGTAAAAAAAGTGTGTAATAGTAAAAAAAATAATAATTATTAAACGTCCGAACAGATGTAGAAAATAACATAGCCGCAACTTTAAATTTTCCTTTGAATTCTGGAATATCAGAAAACAAAGAATAATATTTTAAAATTTGATGGACGAAGGTATCCCAAAAAAAAATCTAAATTAGATTTCAGATTAATTGTAAAACTAGTTTTGGACACTTTTTTTTTTAACTGTATTTTGTCTTATAAAAAGAATAAATAAGTATATTAGAAAACTCCAGAATTCAAGATTTTTTTGTAACGCAAGCAGCTTCATAAATATTTAATTAAGATTTAAGAAATATTGGCGCTTGCTTTAAAAGAAGTTTTGTTTATGTTCTTAACAGCAAATGCATTAAATACAGAGCCAAAATCTTTTGCCCACGTTTTTCAGGATTAATGTAAAGTTTCTTTTCTTATGCCAAATAAAAAAATAAAAAGCGCAACGTGTTAGTTTGTATTATTTGCTGAAGTAATATTTGCTGAAGCCTATGACAAACGATTACCAGCTAGTTTGGTGACGAATAATTTAATTGAACTATTTATTTACAAATTTCTTTCAAATTTCATTCAAAAGTTAAGCACTCAAAAAAATCAACACTATTTAAGAATATTAGCACTACAAAATATTTTTTACAAGTCTTACGCAAGTGCGAAAGTTTTTATAAAATGACATTTATAGATAGGTGTTTTTATAACATTTTTATACTTTAAGAAATTTAAATTTTGTTTCTTAGTTTAGATTTCAAAAATTGTAAAACAAAAACAATGATAGTTTAGTAGTCTGGCTTTTTTATGCCTATTAAAAAAAACTCCAATTCATTTAATTCATATAAAATACTTTCAACTTAACCCACGTGAGGTAAGTTGATGCCTTAATTGTTTTATATCTTAACAAAGTCCTAGTATTGAGGCTCTAAGCAATATTTTTTATAATGAACACATCTTAAATATGTTACTGCGTTGTTATATTTTGTCTTTTGTATGAGTACCTGTTTTTCTAAACATTTGAACTCACCATGTTGATTTTATCCACAAGAAACTTTATTTCTGTTTAATTTGTAACTGTAATAAGATATTGCTATATAAGTACTTATTATTTTAAGTCGAAATAAATCTTGCTAAATCAATATTATTGATTGTCATAATTGCATTATTTTAAATTGTTACTTCCTTTTTTTAAATTTTGACAAAATAGTCTTGGTACTCATTCATATAAACATTAAACAGATTTTTATGAATACTTATCTCATAATTATTAAAATAAAAAATTTTGAAACTCTTTTCTTTGATTCTACGTCCGTTTGGACATGGTATTGAAAAAAATGTTTCATATATATATATATATATATATATACATATACATATGTATATATATATATATATGAAGTGAACATTCGTTTGAGTAGCCAAAAAATCAGTAGTTTTTATCTTTTGATAAAAGTCGCCCCAAACGACTCTTGGTTACTCACTGGGTCTCATATCATTGAAATTGTTAATAAAGTTTAAAATAAAAATCAAATTTTAAATACAAAAAACTTAAATTTTACATACTAAAAATATTTTCGATGAAAACTTGATATGGTAATTTTTTATAGCAGTTTGTAATTTTTTTTCACAATATTTTTAATAAAAAGTTTGTAACTTTTAAAATCTGTATAAAAGTCCAGTTCTTTTAAAACCTAGGTTATACATTTTTGGAGAAAATATGTCAATTTTGTTTTAAGTGAATGGTGACTTAGCAAGTAATTAATTATTGAGGGTTGACTCAAAAAGGATAATTATAATTAGAAAGCTTTCAATTAATGGGTTGTTGGGGGTGACCTTTTTTAAAAAGTCAAAATTTACCACAATGTAACCAAAATAAATTTTAACCAAAATAAATAAACGTGCACTGATGTTTATCAGGAGAGCAAACGATTTAAAAGATATTTATGTCCCAACCCCACATTAGTCCTAAGTTAGGAACACCATATTTAAAGTTTAAAACATTAAAACGAATATAATGAGTATGGTATGTGTGCCAATAATTTTGTGGGGAATACAGTAGAGTAATACTGGGTAAATAAAAGACTATAAACTTTTTATATGTATATATAAAAATATATATAAACTTTTGGCCTGCACCACTAAAATAGGACTTCAATTTACTCGATTGCAAAAGGATTCTATTTAATAATTAAGCTAATAATTAAGGCATATAATAAACCTTTAAAGCTATAATGTATAACTATGTTAAAGCAGTTACATCTAAACCATTGTTGTGTTCAGTAAAAGGAATTATTTCTGTAGTTTCTTCACAACATTCATCTATACTATTCTGTTTATAGCCAGAGTCTGTTGATAAGGAACGAGATGAACATTTCTGTAACTGATTAGGCCACACATGTCTTGATAGCCACATTGCAGTCAAAGCAGAATGAGAGTCTCCATCAGATGATGGCTCATTGTCTTTTCTAGAATTTTTTTTAATTAATACTTGCTTTTGGTTTCGATGAATAATTTTTACATTGTCACACTTTTCAAGGTTTTTAGAAGGTTTATCCATATTTTTTTCTAATGAAGTAAGTTTTTCAATTGAATTTTTTATTTGATGATTTTCTTTAATCAAATTTATATTATTATTATTACTATTATCACCGCATTTATCGTCACAGGTTTTAACTACAACATTGTTTTTTCCATTATCTGGTCCTAAACTGTACTCACAATCATCCGAATAAGTCAACGATGCAACACCTTCATCTTCATTTGAAGAAGAGTTAGACAAAATAGATTCCTTTTTTATTGGAGCAGAATTCGATGATTCACCTTCACTGATTAATTTCTGATGCGCTTCAACACTTAACATATTAGGTAATTGTCCTATTACAGTGCGGTAAAGCCCAGAAGACGATTTAATGGATTGTTGTTCTGATATTGAAATACCTGGTTTGAATTTCGGTTTCGGATAATTAGTATGCAAAACCTGAGTTTCCTTACCATCAACTTCTAGGTTTACAGCAACATAAGGATAACAAACCTCTTCACCTGATGAACAAGCTCGAATATAAACTAGTTCTGAATATTCACTTGATCTTCTTGGAAGTTTCGGCTCCAAAGATGCTGTTAACTTTTTGAGTCTAATTCGTGATTCAGATTGTGGAACTTTATCAATAAGAAATTTTTGCTTACAGTAACTCTTAGGTTCATAAGTGCTCTGAAGAAGACTATTTCTTGACAAAATAGGGCTAACTGCACCAACAAACACAGATCCATCTATAGCAGCATTTAAACCTTTTCTTTGAAACATGTCTTTGTCTTGGTATGTGTTCTGAAATGCATGTTCATTTTTAGAATGAGACAAAAGTTTTGGTGAATGGCTGCTCTTTTCGTTAAGTGATCTTTGTGTAGGTTGGTTTGGTAATATAAACACTATAGAAAAAGTTATTGTTAAATAATTTAATTATTTAATAAACATACTAAATTAAATAATATTAAATATATATATTAAATTATAAATATAAAAAATAAATATAACAAATTAAAATTAGTAAACAAAAATTGCTATACTATAATAATTTTACAGTCTTCTCCGTTTGAAGTTTAATGTCAGCACACGATTAAAGATGACCATCCTTTAAAATGACCATCCTGCGCTGGCAGGATGGTCATTTTGAAGTAAGCATGTGCGATTTTAAAAATTTATTTTATCTGCTATTTAAATTAAAATGAAAATAGCAAAAAGAACGCTTTGAAATATACCAGATAAAAAGATTTATAAAAAAAAGCCATTTTTCATAAAATTTGAACAAATGAACAAAAAGTATTTGTTGCAGTTTGAAACAAAACGCTTTTATTTTTTGGTAAGCGCTTTTTTATGCCCTTGCCAAAGTTTTTGCGTGCGTGTGGGCGAGCGCGAAAAGACTTGAACGTGAAAGCGCTGACTAAATGTAGAAGACTGATTATATTATTATGATCTAATAAACTACTCCGTTGCTACGCCCCAGATTTGATTTTGAAGATATTTTATTCGTATAGTATTTTATTCGAATATAATCATATATTTATATAAAAGTTAAGGTAAATAAATGATAATAATCTAGTAAATATATGCTTAACCACATTTATTTAGTGAAGTTTATTAATAAATTGTAATAAATATAGTCTGTTACAAATATTTTGTTTTACTAAACCATATTCAATAGATAGCATTAGAAATCAAAAAATTTTTTATCCTAGATTTAATATGCCAACAGATTTTTAAAAAGTTAGTAATGTCTGAAGGGAACTCATGTTGTTGGCAACATAAATTTGACTTTTACATAGTATATAACATTTCTGTTGCTGTTGCTTCTTAAGCCCTTCTATTCAAATTGGCCAACAGCTTTTTTTATAAATTAAAATAAATCAAAGTTAAAATGTTTATAAATTTAGTCTATTACCTTTAAATGATGGATGCCATGTAAATTTTGTAGCAGCAGTTTCAGCCACTTTGGCATGTTCCCCAGCAATATCTGCAGCTTTTTTAGCACAATCTGCTACTTGTTTAGCAGCAATTGCCCGTTTTATTGCAAGACTTACTTTAGAAGTGGCACACGTTGATGCTTCCATAGCGGCAAATATATTATTCGTTGTTTTTCTTTTCAAAAAAGTGAGACGAAAATTTTTCAGTCGAGTAAGCAATAAACTGTCATTAAACCATTTTCCCCCATTTTTTTTACCATCAACACTAACATATAGTCCATAACCATGGCGTTTGTTTTGTTTCCAGTGACCGATATAATGCGAGCCATTATCATAATAACAAACACCAAAACCTTCTCTTTGATCTTGTTCCCAGGATCCTTTGTAAACTTCGACTTTGTAATCTTTAACACTATTGCTGTGTTTTAAACCAGTTCCATTTAAACGACAAGCTTGTTGATGACTAAAAAAACGTATATCATGAAATAAGATAAAACATCTGCCATTCATTTAAAAATCTTTAAAAAATGTATTAAATATGTAAACAATTAATTTCAATAATAAAAACCTTTGAAGTCCTTTTGACTGATCTGCAAATTCTTCAGCTTGTTTATGAGCTAAATCATTTTCCGCATTTTCATCGAAAACATCGAGCACGTGACCTTCACCAGTGGTTACAGACTTAGAAATGGTAAACAACGAAGGGTTTTCAACAAAAAGATGATGCAATGAAGAGGAGCTGTCGAAGAACTTACTGATATCAGCATCTGCTCGCATACCGTAACCATGCCGTAGACCATCCTTCCACTGACCAGCGTAAAATCCTAAAAAGTTAGAAATATTTAGAGTCATTGGTATTATGTCAAAATATCATTATCTAGAAGAAAAAATTTCTGCCATTTTTTTAAACAAAATATGTGGATTTAGTAACAGTTAGAAATATAAATAATACGCATGTATTTTACAAAGAAACAATGCCGATGGACTCACGCACCGTGATATAACGAGTTACAATTATTTATACAGTTATAAAAATTACAAATAACATATTTAAAAAAAATATATCAATAAAAATTATACCGTTTGTATAGTAGTTAATCGAAAAAAAAACTAAATTAGAACCAAAATTAATCCAAAAACATGTGACCAGAAAAAAATGTGACCAGAAGCAATAGTAAATCAAATTTATAAGTAAAGCAATATACAGAATGAAATTTTCTTTAATAGCATAATATTTGTATATATTACGAAATTTCATTTATACCTCATATAAGTATTTAAGTTGTTTTGATAAAAATAAAACTGAAACCGAATAAAAATTTAAAAAAAATGCTGTTTTTATAAAAAAAGAATAAAAAAATTACATAAAAAGAAGAGTTGTAATTACTTAATAGTCGATTGCTAAAAATATCTTATTAAAATTAAACTTCCATCAAAAATTAATTGAAACTTATAATTCATAATCTCTTATAGAAAGATTATTTTTGTAAATTAAGAAAGTTAACTTGAGAAATTTATTTATTTCCAATAAACAGTTTATATGTTTCCAAAAATAAGCAGTGATTTTGAATTTTCTCTTTATATATAAATTAAGAAATTTTTGTTCGACCCTTTCACTTCCATTGATGTACTGCAGCAACCAATCATGTGTGTATTTGGGGTATTTTTTGTAATAACTCTTTTGTTGCAAGTTATAAATGCAACCATAATTACAAGTTATAAATGCAACATATTTTTGTTTAGGTTAGATTCCTTTTACAAATTGAAATTTCAACTATCAATATGTATTTTATAATATTTATTTTAATACAGTTAATTTACTAAAATATTTTTCTTTCACTTTTTTAGTTTTCTTTTCAATCTTTATGATTTTTAAGTAGTAAAATTATTTTATAAAGATAAATAAAAACTTTTATTTCTTTTGTATTAAATAGTAAGTAAATGTATTGTACTAATTAAATAAATTATATTAATTAGTAATTAAAGTATTAATAAACTTTGAAAATACTTTTGTAATTTATTTCTATTTTAAAATTTGTTTGCAATTTCTCCTTTTAATGAGCTGCAAAGCTGTAACATAAGTTTGTTTACAGTTTTGAGACTTTAACTATTTTAAAGATGAAAACTCTTACCTTAACTCCCACCAATATAACCCTTTTAATGTTGCCGTTTTGCAGCTGACCGTCACGTAGTATTTTTTTTTGGGGGGTATCGAAAACACAAAACTATCATTTTGTCACATTTATTGGTTTATAAATACTTTATTCTTTAACCAAAATATATATATTTTACAGAGTATCTATCTTACAGAACATCTATTTTACAGAACATCTATTATTACAAAATTTATTTTTATAACGCTAAATATTTATTTAAAAAAAGCTTAATTGATATTTTTTTTAAAATAAAACGTAGAAAACCTTTAAACTTAAAGTTTTTAACTTTGGAATAAAATAAATAAAATTTAAATAAATTGAATTAATTAGTTACCGCCATCTTTATAAACTTCAACACCGTATCCGTCTTGCAAACCATTTCTGAATGTTCCTTCGTAGCACACTCTTGCGGTTGAAGTTATCTGGATAACTCCGCTTCCATGTTTCACTCCATTTAACCATTCTCCGTAATATGTAAAAACTTTGCCTTTTTCCTGTCCGAAGCCACATCTTAAACCGTTTTTCCATTCTCCGCTATATGTTGTTCCATCTGGCCAACTATAAACACCTGAAACTTCACAGCCATTTTCCCAGAATCCTTCATATTTACCTTGTGCTGAAGGTCCAGTACAAATGCCATGACCGTGCGCATTTCCATTGCGCCAATCACCAACATAAAATCCACCGTCGTCAAATTCAAATCTACCTCCTTCTGTCATATTTAACTAAAAAAATGTATGTTTTAATTATTATTTCGTTAAATCTTTAAAATATGTATTTATATATAAAACTGCTGATTAGAAAATGACGTCAATAATATTGTCAATAAAAGTGAGGTTGGCTTAACATAAAAGCTATATTAAATTCTGTGTTATGAAGAAAAAAAAAACTTTTTTTATCCAAAGTAAATTTAATGGGAAAAAAAATTAATTTAAAGTTCTTAAGTTTAAACTTATTTTACATTCTATAATTTTTTATTTTAAACAAAAAATTAATATTTAAATTTAATATTGTTTTAGAACTTGTATTAATTCAAATTTCGTTTGACAAACTTCGTTTCGTACAATTGTTTCTACAGAACCATGAACCGATTGCTTTGTTCTACAAAAAAGAAACTTGGATATTATTTTTAGATGACTGATTAAATGGACTGAGAGAACTGAGCCTTTAATTATTTTCAACTTCTTATGAAAACGTCATAAATCGTTCTTTTTTAATTTTAACCAATTTATGATGTTTTCAAGTTCAACCAATTTTAGATATTTTAAAATTTAATCAAAACAGATTACATAAATTTTTTTGAAAAACAATTTGTTATTTTGTATTCTTGAAAATATTCTAATAACTACAGAACAGCAAAAAAAAAAAAAAAAAAATAGGTTTTAACAAACGAAATACGATTACAGATATATTGGGCGTATATATATGCATACTTAAATATAAAACAATAAGCATTTAGTGGCAAAAATATCAGAATATTCATTGACTGTCGGTGTTGGCTGACAAGCATTGGTTTTTGTACTTGGTGCATTGCAATAATGCACAAAGTACAGAACAGAATTGATATATAGTTGTTACGTCGTTTAAAAATCAGTTTAAAAGCCAGTTAAAGTTTTAGTTAATTAAAAGTATTAGTGTGTGGTATGAATTAATATTTATAAGTATATTGATGAATGACTGCTTCATTTCATTAAGTTCATGTGTTTAACTTGATGTAAATATGAACATGTTGTAGATTAAAATAGGTTGGCTATTTTAGAAATATAAAAAATTTATTTTAGCGACGTTTAAATAATGGTGTCGATAGTGAAAACAGTAATAATGATAAAAGAAGATAAGAGTGATAATAAATATTATATTTTTTATTTTTTTCCTCTTTACATCCTATTTTAAAAAAAGCAGTATAAATTACATTTTCTCATTTTATATAGTACATTAAATGATCTAAAAAATTAAAGCTAACATCATGTTATATTTTTATATTTCATTACTTTGTATTTTGCTATTTTAAATAAATATTTTATACTTTTATATTTTTTATAATACAACATATAAAAATAACCTAATAACCTGCTTAATAACCTGCTTACGTTTTGCTTTTCTATACCAAATTAAATTAATTTCTTCTTATTAAATAAAATTATACATTTATTATTACCTTTTATTTATTTACATTTATTTTTACCTTTTTTTAAATGTTTTTGAATTTTCTTTTTTCAATGATGATTGAGATTGTTAGTTGCTTTTTGTTTTTTTTGTTATTTTTGCGTCTTTTTTAAACTGATGTCATTCTGGTCATTGATATTGAGGAGCTGTTGTTAATTTTGCTGATAATGCTCAATTATTTGTTTTTAATGTTTATATTTCTTCTTAATTCTATTTGATATTGTCAAACTTGTTTTTACGACAGTTGATATCTTGCGTTTTTTGTTTTTACTGTTTTGTGTTGGTTAGCTTCAAGTATTGGTAAGCTTCAAACTTTATGTTTAATCATGGATTACATTCCATAGATAACAATCTTGAACTAATATATTTTCAATTACGCACAATATAAAAATTATTATATGTAAATACAGACTTACACTATGGTTTTAGTTTATAATAATCATCATGGCTCGTTATCGTAATTACTTAAAGTTGTTACGTGACACCAGAGTTTACAAAGTTTTCATAAATTTTGTTAGAGATTAAAATAAATTTTCTTATAAAAATATTCATATAAATAATATTTTTGTTTAAAATTCGTTTGTTTCAGTGATATTTGTAATATATACTAGCAACATCCGGAAAATTTTTTTTTAATTTTATGTTTGGAGAACATAAATAAAAATCTCCTCAAAAAATGTGCGTAACACGAATAAACGAATAAAAATGAAATAAAAAAAACCAATCTAATATATATATATATATATATATATATACATATATATCAACGCTGTGGCATCAACCACAGCGTTGGTAAGACCAGATCAAATGGCATAAAAAATTGTACGACTAACTCAAATAGCATAAAAAATTTTGTAATTTATGTTTTAAGTAGTTTATATATATATATATATATATATATATATATATATATATATATATATATATATATATATATATATATACATATATATATATATATATATATATATATATATATATATATATATATATATATATATATATATATATATATATATATATATATATATATATATATATATATATATATATATATATATATATAAACTACTTAAAACATAAATTACAAAATTTTTTATGCTATTTGAGTTAGTCGTACAATTTTTTATGCCATTTGATCTGGTCTTACCAACGCTGTGGTTGATGCCAAGAATGATCATGTTGAAGATTGTGTGCAAACTAAGAAGTATGTTCTTTGATAGAGTCAAAGAACACACTATTGTACTTGGCTGCAAGTGCAATAGTAGTTCATTGACAAGAAAAACTTTTGCATCAGATGTACACCCATTTGTCTTGGTGATCGATATCCTCTTAAAGTTTTAGCTACTTTAAATTTTAAAGCATTTTAAATTTTATTGTTTTCACTAAACCAAAAGCATGTTTAATTTAACTGCAGTATGTAAAATCGTATGTAATAGAATATTTAAAAATTGATGTAAGCAAAACAAAGTCACAATGTTGCTTTAATAAGACACATTTAAAATACATTTTAGTATAACGCAGATTTGGTGTTAATGGGGATCAGGGAATTAATGACAAGCTGACGTTTTTGATAAGGTCTGTTACTTACTTACAATTGGTTGACTATAAATTTTTTTTTTGTTACCCCTATCTTCTTAAAATTTTTTATAGTCACAAGTTAAATGCATCACCATTTGATTGTAATAATCAAATTTCATTTGTAAAAATTGTTTTACAAAACGAGTATCATATTCAACTTTATACATAATTAAATTATCATAATTAAACGCTTATAAAAAAATTTGCTATTAAAGTCCTTAAGTCAAAATACAGAGAAAATTTAATAAATAAATCCATAGCTGTTGCTATAAACTTGGACAGTCTTAAGTTGCTATGGAAATCTTAAAAGTGTTGGAAAATCATGATAACTAGTATTTTTTCAAATTACTAATCACGAAAAAAACTTCAGATTATAGACTTTTATGGATTTGGTGAAACAACTTAAAACCATTATTTTTTGTTTTCTTTTGTGTCATTATTTATTGTTTATATTTATTTATTGTTTACATTTAATAAACGCAGCACTGGCTAATAGCAAAACTGATCTCTGTCTAACTGAGTTTTTCGTATGAAGAACTTTTATTCCTTAAACCTTATTATGTTAAGAATAATTTTACAAGTAAAATTATACAAGTCTCATAAAAAAAGGGTCTGTTGCTTTTTATAAAGACCAAGCGGAATGTTTTTTATCTAAATGAACATTTACACTTTATTTTAGGGGTTTTCAGAAAGTTGGAGTTTTTAGTCAAATATTTGTGAAAAATAACCTACTACTTTGCGCCAATTTTCGCCCTAAAATACGCTAAGTTTTTAAAAATGTTTTCATAATTAAATTAACAACGACTAACCAATCAAAAAGGTTTAAAAAAATAATTTTTAAAAATTTCACACTTAACACAAAATAAATCATTTTTTCCTACACTACTCCCTCAAATAAATGATTGCATCACCTCAAATATTATCAATAATGATATATTTCTTATTAAAAAGTTTCATTATTTTTTAACTTTTCCCTAAAACCCTAAATAAAATCTTTGTGAAATTGTTTGACTCAAAAGCTTTTTAAATTTAAAATAATCCAATGTGAATTTGCATAAACGTTTAAAGTATTAGGAATTTTGCATACCTTAAGACTCAACTAGGTTTTATTCCATAAATTCTTCTGACAACGATTGCCTTTAAAACAAAATGTTTTGTCACGCGCTAAATCAATTTTAAATTTGAAACAGTCACGTGATGTTTTTCATCTATTTTTATTTCTTCAACTATTTTAAGGTCGTCTTTTAGTGTTGAGAACAGACGAGACGATAAAACTATTACATAAATCTTCTGGTAAAATGAATACAAAAGTTTTATGCTGAGTGCGGCACCGCTCAATCAGCATCCTAAATTGTGTCATATTTTTGTCTAGTGAAAATGAAGGTAACAAAGTTTGTCCGTTATTAATAATTTCTATTTTCGCAAAAGATCATAAACAATTTATGAAAAAAAGATTTTATCGGTTATAACAACAATAAAAAGAATGAATTAAAATTTATGTCTTTAAACTATACTAGAATATTGTTCTTTTAATAAACCAGTAACTTTTACCATGACAACCGCAACAAAACTTCTAATATGGCTACGACAACAAAACACCTACCATGTCAAAACTTCTTCTCTGATAAAGCCAGGTGTATCACTTTGAAATTAAAAATTTTTTTTATTTTTTATAATCATTTTATTTTTATTAAAAATGAATTTTTCAGAGTATTTAGTCACGTGGGATGTAGTTACGTGGGATGGTAGATCATGTGGAAATGTAGGAGGAAAGATTATATATTTATGAATAATAAATACTAAATAAATAATAATTTCAAAGATATATATATATATATATATATATATATATATATATATATATATATATATATATATATATATATATATATATATATATATATATAAATGCAATAATAACCTATAAACTTTAAACTTAAACAATAGAATTGGAAAAAAATGATTGAATGTCATTTTTTAGGCATTTTAATATTAAAAAAACTCCTAATTTCAACCCTTTGAAAAACAAACACCTATTGATTTTTTTTTCATTTTCTATAGCATACATATAATTTTATAATTTTATATAACATACATAATACCAATTGACTTTAGTATATGCCAAAAAAAAATGAAACAAAATTAACTTTAAATAGTGTTTATTTTTATTTTTAGAGAAAATTAAATTTCTCTTTATAAGTTTAGACTAAAAAATGAAAATAGTAATCTTATCTAAATCTATCGATTTTCCATCATCAAATCTCATTACAGTAAAACCCATCAATAAATAAACCTTGAAAAATAAAATAACAAGTGAGAAAAAAAAACTATTTTGTTGAATAAAATTATCAAATTATCTTATCCTTGGAATAAATCTTATCTCTGACATAAGAATCTCATGCAAAATTTTAAAAAATTGTATCATGCCAAAATATTTTACGAAAATCAGCATTGTGTGCTTAGCTGTGTGCGCTTTTTTTTTTACTTAGATTACTTTGTTTTCACCGCCGCATAATGATGATAACCGCCGCATAATGATGATAACCGCCGCTATTGCTCGAATTAGGTTTTTGTAAAAAAGAAATTCATGACTTTTTAAATTACCCTGAAAACATTTTAACAGAGTTAATAGATCTCAATAGATCGTCAGCAGAGAACCGACAGGTCGTGTGTCTATTTTTGGTGTTTCTGAGAAAATCAAGTTTTAAATTTAAATTTACGGATAATCTTCCAGAATTTCGGACTAATATTATAAATATTTTTAAAAGTCGTATCATTCTTGAGACTAAGTTTATTGGAAACATACTATATTGATCTTTGAATATTTATTGATAATAAACAGAAAAAAAAAGTGGATAAACGGCCTCTTGCTTCTCGGCTGATGATATGTTGTTTTCATGAAAACATTTTTATTTATATACAATAAAAATTCTGTATAATTTTTATCCTGGAAAATTTAAAAACTGCGAAATTGAAACAAAAAAAGCAAAAACAAAAAAAACAAAATACGTTTGAGTTAACTTTATTCGATGAAATTCAGTAAAGATTAATAAAAATCAAAAATAATATAATTATAAAACTATAAACCTAAAATAAAAAACCTAAAATGGTATAATTGTAAAATAATTAGAACAATCTTGTTTTTATAACTTTATATTGAGGATATTTATTTATTTCCCAAGTTTTTTAGTTCAAGTGACCCAACTAACACTCTATATATTGAAACAATTTGCGTTTCGCTTCATAGTATGGGTTACTTGCAACCACTTGACGCCTATTTTAAAAAAGTAGTACCACAGATGTAGCTAAAGGCTTTGTTCAGTTACTTAGCAGAGAGTGTTTCTTTGCCTCGTAGTAATTTTCACATTATTTATAACCATGGTTTTTGCATTTTGTTATAAATATTGTTATATATTCAAATATTGCCATTTTTATAACAGAATTCGGCCTAAAATAGTTTTAAAAAAAGATTATTGTAAAATTTTTTCTCATTATTGTTTATACCTTTTAAGAAGTTATGTAAAAGTTATTGAACAAGCGGAACCGAGCTATGCGGAACAAGCTTGCGGAACCGAGCTGAAGCCGTAGAGCTGCTGTTTTTGCTGGAGTCGGAGCGGCAAAATCTTGCGACTGTCTACTCTCAAAAAAAATTTTATCACTATTTTTTTATAATTAATATTTTTTACTTTGAATTAAAATACTAAAAACTGCAACATTAATTATGCAACGTCTAGGAAATAGTATTAGAATATTTGTTATATACTTAAAAAAAATTTTCAAATTTTATTGTAAATTTGATTTCAAAATTTTATTAATAATTTAAAAAATAATAAACTTTCTGCGAGGTCTAAATGGTTTGTGCTACGTTTAATTGTCGATTTTATTTTTATTTGGTTTCTGTCACGAAATAACGTAATTTAGTTACAAAAATCAATGTACAATTTTTGTTCATTGATTTTTGGTTAAAAAAATGAATGAATTTAACAATTTATGATAATCAATCATCTGCATCATTTATTGGTATTGTTAAAAAGCGGCTAATAATTAATTTCACATTCAAATATAACAAATCAACGCGAAACGCTTTTCGTACATGCTTAGACACAAGTCTGAAAAAATTTGGCATCCGAAAAATACAAATCCTTGAACAGCAGTATGATGGTTACTTTGAAATCTCCGCTCCGATGCTACAAAGGATTCTTTTATTACGGAGTAACTGAATTGACTCTCAAGCTTGTAAAAGCTTGTCATGCTCCTATTGCCGTAGAATTTTGAAAACATACCAAACCTTATTAAGTAATCAAGTTTGCGTATACTTTTTTAAAAATAAATTTATATATCTGCACTTGCTTCTATTTTAAAAAAATTTTAATACACTTAAATATATTTTTTACTGTAGGTAAAATTTGAACGCAGACAAATTTGAACGCAGATAATTATAGTTGACGTGATTTGATAGTTAAGCACAACTAAAATGCTCGAGCGTCTTCTACAGTTGCCCAAAAGTATTAAAGGAGTAAGGATTTTTTTGTCCGACCATATCAGTGGAAACTAATGAAGTAGTTGAGAAATTAGTTGCGGCTCAAAAATTTCAATTCGATACTTTAGTCTGAAAACTGTTGAAGGAACAGTTGATTGAAGGTAATTTTAAGAGGTTCTTCTAAACTTTTGTTTAACCTATTAAATAGCTTATTGAAAGAAGGGTTAAAGTCTTGGTAAGTAATCCATTCTTTTGTGAAACGGTCTTTGCATACTTGCACTACTAATAGTGCAAATTTATTCTTAATAAAAACAGCAGGTGTTAGTTCTCGCTAATTTTTTTTTTTTTTTAAGTATTATGCTTTTAAACCAATATTAATTTTTTAAACCAATAACAAATGACACTATTATACTTTTACTTTTGGCTTTGATTACTTCTATTAAAAGATAAAAATAAAATATCTTCAGAGGAATTTTCAAATTGAGAGAGTTTTCAAATGGAAATAACAACTTTTTTCTCTAACTCAATATCAAGTAGTTGCTGAAGTTGGTCTCTAGTTGGTGCGAAAGAAGCTCTATAAGCAAGGTTTTGGATATATTAGATTTAGATGAAGCTGGCAATATTTTTCTCCAGTGAGTTTGGATAAACAATCAAACAACTCTACTTAAAAAAAAATTCTTTAGAGAACAGAAGAAATAGAAAGAAAAAAAAAAATTCTATCTAAAACAAGGAGGTAGAAGAAAATAAAAATTAAAAAAAAAATCCAAATTAACGTCTGCCAAAACTTGCAAAAAAATCTACTGAATAAACGAGGACCATAATTGTTCAAAAATACTTTAGAGGAAACTAGGCTGTTTCCTTCTATAATCCAAACAGCATTCAGAACTAAAAACCTCAGCATTTCTGATGGCTAAGGGTAGCTTAAACGGGTATTTATGCACTCAAATTTCTGATGCCAGACCAAAGGCGCCATATCACTTCGGATTTCATTGAAAACTTGGTGTTTCTCAGAACGAACAATAAATACATTTAATCTCTATGAGCCCTTTTTTTCTAATGCAATTTAGTTTGTTGCGTGAAATGCATACAAAAACCGAGAGCTAAGCCGTAAAAAGAAGTCATGGCTATAAAAATCTGTTAATAGATACAAAAAGACCAAGATCTGTTTTAAAAAGTAACCTAGTTCACAAAAAACGTTAATTTCATTACATGATAAGATGTCCATAATGATATTATCTGCAAAAAAAACGAGTTTGTGAAATAGTATAGTCTGTAGAAAACTGTTATTTGTTTACAAAACAAACAACAGTTTACTATGCAACAAGCTGTTGTATGTAAACAAAACAAACTGTTGTGTTCACACCAAGTCTGTTTTTTAACAATTCCCGGTTTTTTTACACGTGATTTTTAAATATATATACATGTTTTTTTTCAAACACCAAAATGGATTCAAATAAATATGTTTTTAAAAAATTATTTAACTTTTACTAAATTTGTAATAATAACTTCATTAAAGGAACTGATCGAGATTTAAATTATTTTTACGAAATTAACACATCTTAATTTAAATGCACTTATTTATACCCAATCAAAATCAAAATTTTGTCATAACCAATGAGATGATAATGATTATTTGAATGTAATCCATATAAACGTATGGTGTTTAAAAAATATTAGAACTTCTTAAATATTATTTATGAAACTGATAAGCCTTTTAACTTAATTTGCAAAACTGAAACATGGTGCTCACTTTCTGATTTTGAAAATGATTCAAACCTCCAACTAACTGGTCTTAATCCAATAATTTTGGAGGATTTTGCGTGGAGGAGGAGTTCATTTTTGCGTGGAGGAGAAGTTCTTTTTTTCGTAAAAGTTAATCTTTTAAATAAGTTTCGACGCGATATGAGTGTTTCTAATCTAAATAATGAGATTCTAACAATTGAACTGATCAACAAGAAATCAAAAAACCTGTTAATAAGTTATTGCTGCAGACCACCAACTGGTTAAACTAAAAATTTTTGCAGTTTTTACAAAAGAATATCTTGGAGAAAACTAATCTAGAAAAGAAGAAAAGTTATTGATGATTTTAATCTACACTGGTTTGATTATTACGAAAATAAAAACATTAAAACTTTCTACAACAACTTATTCAAAATAAAAACAATACCTATAATCAACCGACCGACTAGAATTACATATTACATATTACATCTAGTGTTCTGCGATGATACATACTTGGACCACTTCTATTTTTAATACGTATCAATGATCTTAACAAAACTTCAAACTTATCAACCATAATTTTTGCAGATGACACACATTTTGTTTTTATCCCATGAAAAAACAAATACACTTTTTGATAGCATGGAAAACAAACTAAAAATAGTTTCTAACTGGTTCAAAATAAATAAGTTGTCTCTAAACATTGATAAAATTAGATAAAAAAACGAAGGTTGCAAACTATAATACTTAACCTTTTTTGTTTAAATGTAAAGAAAACTTATCTCTTTGTGTATTTCAAAATCTTTGCGTGATAAAACCCAAAAATAAATATGATATAAATATGACGTACTGATAATTATCTCAATGCCCCTTGTTGTTGAAATAAGCATAATTCATTATGTATTTCTTATCGTAGATATTTCACAAACATGGCAAAATAGTTATATCAAATATCGAATTTTCATTAATTTGACTTATAATTATTTCAAACTAAAGTTAAAAGAAATCATTTTTTCACTAAAAAACATCTTTATAGATTTCTAACAACTAAATATTATTAGTTCTATTTTAAATTTGTTTATGTATTTAACTGTAATGTATATAGCTTCACGGAAATTGTAAAATTATATTATTTAAATATTGTTGAAACTATAAATTGTACAGCGCTTTGTGATAAGATCTATATGATCTTCTTGAAGTCATTCCATCAATCTTTTATTTATATTGTACACATTGTAAAGAATTTTATGGTAAATGAAAAATAAATTGCATCATTTTGCTTTCATACTGTAATTTATGCAACTAATTGTGCTAAATTATGCCGTAGACGATGGCTATTATAAAATTTCTCTGGATTGGTTAATGGTTTTATTTAAGCAATGTCACCTTTGCATGACTCTCTTGTGCAACAGGTGTTTGAAAACTTTCCTGCTTCTGTTGCACCTATATTTGTAAAATTAAAAAAAAAGTTTTGCTTTGTTACTTTTATTGATCTTGGGAAGGTAAATATATAAAAAAATGAATAAAAAGCTGTTGTTTACACTATAGTAAAGCAACACCGAGTCCAGAAAAAACATATTTTTTTAATTCACCTGGCAGCTAACATATGTTTCCATAGCAAATCCATAGATTTAAAAAAAGAACAAACTCATTTGTCTTTATGAAATATTTCTGATACACTCAATATATCCATTTGCAAAGTTCTATTTTGTTAGATTCCCTTCAAAATTAATTGAATAATCTAATGTTGTTTAACAAATAAAAATGCAAATGGCATAAGTAGTTCAAAATATATATAGTGCTAATTACTTTCATCACGCGTGCGTACAATAATAATAGGCAAATCTTTAAAAAGTAAAGGACCTCATAAAATAGCAACAATTTATTTCAATTTATTTTTAAAAATTAGATGTCATATACTGTTCATCTAATAATAAATTATAATTACAAACAAACGTTTACGTAAGGAGGAAACAAGTAGGAGCTCAAAAAAGATAACTAAAGTCATTACCAAAGTTTTTTATGGAGCCCCAATGAGGGGTTTACAAGTTTAAAAAAAAATAAGATTAAAACAATGCATTCCAATAAAAATTAAACTTTTCAATATTTCCATTAAAACAAGAAAGTAAATAGTATTAATATAATTTTAGCCATTCAAATATACTGACTAACTCTTTTAAATAATAATAAAAAAGAGACAATCAAACAAATAAAAAACCAAGAATAATGGGTTTTTATTTGTTTAATAATCACAAGATGAAAATTATCTATTAAAATTGCTTGATTATTTGAAATTTTAATCATAAATTATTTTAATCATAATTATTTGAAATTTTAACAATAAACTTTAATAAATCTAATAAACTTAAAGAAGTTTAACGATTTTATCTCTTTGTTTTTTTAAAGTGTTCTATAGTTTTAAAATGTTCTATAGTTTTGGTCTACTGTATGCAATTCAATATTCAGAATACTTGCAACCAATTTTTGGCAATTTATAAGTATTCCAATGGTTTATTCTAAGAGAATAGCTTTTGTTCACATTTTTGGAAAATTTACCATTAAAGTTTTTTGGAATCAAGATGTTATTATATTTACACATTATATTATTTTTTCTTACATACAAGTCTGCATGCATGTTTTTGTAAAGAAAATATTTTTTCAAGTTTTGTTGGTTGTTAACTAGACCATATAAGATGAGAATAGTAAATGAAACAATGAGTTAAACTTTTAAACAATTTGTTAGGCCAAAATAAACAAGTTTCAAACTTTCTGATGTTACATATGTACGAATTCGGTACATCAAACCAATTGTTTTTCTAATTTGTGATTAAATATAATTTCTGTAGGTCAATTTTCATCAATAAGCATCTTTAAGAATTTTATTTACTCGTTTTTCCCAATTAATTTATGATTAAGATTTCAAATAATCAAGCAATTTTAATGGATAATTTTCATCTTGTGATTTTTTTATGGAATAAAGTTTATTTTGTTTTATTTATATTGGAGAAAAGTTTCTTATCGTTAAACCATTCATTGACGTTCCTTAATTCAAAATTCATGTGACAATAAAGTTGTTTAATGTCATTGTTTGAAAGTATTTTTGGTTTTGCTGAGACATTATTTAAATCATTTACATAGAATTAATAAGCAGCTCACTTAAAGTTGAAAATTTCCAGAAATTATCAGGGTAAATTTGCTCAAAATTTTATTGTAATAAACTTATATACTTTTATAAAGTTCATTTCTTTGTTTCAAAAATGTGCGTTTTATTATAATTGTATTTGGGTATTTTTTACATAACCAAAAATATAAAATAATTAAGGTCCACAAGGGAAAAATAGACACTTTTTAGTCAAATTTTTATAATCGAGTTTGTCAATTTAAGAATCGCGGATTTGTTGAAAAAAGCAATAAAAAACGCATAATTTATTATATTTTACTATTACGTATATTGCTCTTGTGGAACAATAAAAAGTAGATGTTTTCGTGTTCCCAGTGAAAATAAACCCATATGGGTTCCTTGTGGGTTCTATATGGGATTCATGGGAACCCACAAGAAACAAATGAGGGACCGGCGCTTTTTTTTCACTGGGTTACCTTGTGTATAACGTATTTCTTTATAAGTTTTTTAGGTAAAACGTATTTATTTAAAATTTTGTGTGTCGTTATACACAAAATATTAAATTACTTCTACCAGTTCCTTCTCTCATTTGCATTCTTATTATTCTACAATGTAAAATATTCACAAAAGACAAAAAATAAAATCTTTGGATTAACAAAGTTTTATATGTATTAATGTGTATTATTATGTGTATTATTATGGTGTATTATTTTATGTGTATTATTATGGTGAGTGTTTTAAAGAAACAAAGATTTTAATGCGTAAAGATTGCATATAAAGTTTTAAAAAAGATACGAAGATTTTTTGAGCAAAGATTGCATATAATTTTTTTTTTTAATAAAATGTACATGTTTTAAATGCACTAGCTTGTGTCAGGTTATTACAATTTATTAAAAAAAGAAATAAAAGGGCAAAAAAATACATCTGATCTGATTATTCAGTAAAATAATAAAATAAACTGCTTGGTATGATATAAAACACACACACTCACACGCACACATTGTTCACTCGGCAGTATTTGTTGAAAAATACGTTTAAACCATTTTAAAGTATAGCAATATTTTTAATTTATTTATTTGCAACGTCAAAAATGGCCTAGCATGGCAGTGGCGAGTGAGACTTAAGTCTTAAAAGCAACTCTCAGAGAGGCGCTTATTTATGATCTTGAAATCATTAGTTTTTTTATTCTTATTGCTAACTATATTTTTTAATAGTTCAAATTTTAATATTTCAAATTTAGCAAAAAATGCTTCTCTGCTTTTTGCTTTTCATCAATCGATAACGTTTTTAAATCAAGAAAAAATTGTAAAATACTATAAATATTCAATCATGTCTTTTTTTTTTTTAATTTTAGAATTTTCAGTGACTTGTGGTCCAATTTAATAGACATTGAAAAATGACCCTCCCCTTTTAGGGATGGGGATGCAAGTTATGTTTAGCCTCAAACAAAGCTAAAATATGCTAAGCAAATAATAGGACAATTTTAGAATAGCTTGAAAACAAATTATTATCGTTGTTACTTATATTTACAATAAAAAACTAATAAAATACCAAAAGAAGTGTTTTTCAATTTTCATTCTCGTATCGACCACTTTCTTGATTATTTTAAGTGTCTCTATGACTGCGAGTTAGGATTTCAAAATTTTTGAATGATTCAGATTAAATAAGTTATAATTAAATATTGATAAACTAAATGGATTATTTTTCATTCTTATGGTAAAAAGCACCTGCTACCTTGTAACTTGGTTTTTGTTTTTATTGATGATACGATTATTATAAGAGTTGTAGTGACAAATTTTTTAGGTGTTTATATCAACGAAAACCTTACATGGAAAAACCACATTACCGACTTGTGCGGTAAAATTTCAAAGAGTATACGCATTTTAAATAGAACAAGACGCATTCCTAATAAACATACCTTAATAGAGTTATACTACTCGTTGATTGGTTGCTATTTCAACTATGTTGATTGGTTGCTATTTTAGCTATGCAAAAATTGTTTCGGCTAGCTCCTGTTGTATTACTTGATTACAATTTAATCGCAATGTAATTATATAAATATATTACAATTTAAGTTTATATTTCAATAATAACTCGGGTAGTCTTTCTTCTTTAATACAAAAATAACAACTTCTAATATAATATATGCATTTTATAATAAACTCAAGTGAAGTTGAAACAATATTAGAGTGAAGCATGGCCTACTATAAATACACGGCTGGGTTTGTTGGTTTTTACGGAAAAAATTAGGAGGCCAGTTTTTTTTTTTTGTAATTATTGAGTTTTCATAGAAAATGCTGGAATAATAAAAATATAAATTATTAAAACAAATAAACAACTGTTTAAAATTCTTTTTTATTTAAAGTAATATAAACATTCATAAAATCACAATAAATTTTAAAATACTGTGAAATTAACAACAAGAAATAGATTAATCATTATGCTTTCTTTTTGTTCTCTTTGATTTAAAAGCAACAATCTCGTCTTTTCTTATTCCACCATTGATAATTATTTGCTTGTTGTTAAAGTATATGTTTATATTTATATTATTAATAAATATTATAGCATTATTAAAATGCTGAGGACACATGAAAATCCCTCCTCTTCCAAGATTCAGGAGCTTTCTTGCAGCATATCTAATATTATCAGCATTTAAAAATAAATTTTCTTGAGCTAAATCTAGTTTAGCAAAGCAATGGGATATATATGATGCAAGATGTTTCCCAGGTAATTGAAGCCCCCCTCTAGAGAGCAAATTTGTATACTCAACACAAATGGTGACCTTCTCATGATTTAATAACACTTCACATTCAGAACAAACAAATTTTTTAGAGATTTTTTTCATAATAAATCCTGCAATGTAGGTTGCCACCTCCTTGCTGTCATCGTCTAAATCAATCTCTTCAAAATCATTTTCAAAATCGATTTCACATGAAAGATCTGGACTTGTTTCTGGTTTAAGATTTAAATCCCAGTAATTTATATCTTCTTTCATTAGAGATTTAATTTGAAGTATTTTCTCAGAAGATTCAACTTCACGTAAACCAACAAGAAAACGACCTCCACTCATTTGTCTATATTTTGAAAATCGACGTTCTAGAGGGTCACTTTGGAAACGACTTGTTAAAATGTAAGTATAACCTTGAGTAAATCATCACACAAATCAGCAGAACTTTTTAATGTTTTTATCATAGCATTTGCTGTTTTCTTGCTAAGAGTAAACTTTTCACACTCCTTTAACTGTTTTATTTGCCATTCATTAATCCACTTCGAAAAACAATGTAAGAATTCAGGTTTTTTATCTTCCCTCACAACTGCATAACCAATATAGTTATTTGAATATTTTGACTTTGAATTCGATATTAACCACCAACTATTAACAAGGCGTAAAAATTCAGCTGCAGATAAATCTTGTGGAAAATAACTTTTAATGGCAGCTGACGTTGTTTCATGAAAAACATTCAAAGCAAGAGAAACACTTTGCTTATCATTTCCTGGATGTAAATTTTGAAATGTGAGTTTATGTGCCTTACATAAATTAGCACTAAGTTTTTCATCTTTTTCGTAAGTTTTATGGAGAAGATGCCAAGATATTTCACAAGCAGTAACTGAAATAGGATCATAAAGTCCATCGAAATGGAAAACAGTGAATATAAATCGCTTAGAATTAAGTAGATTATTTCGAATATTTTTTAAGAGATGAACACTATCATACATAAGGTAAATTTTTTTTTCTTCGTTCACAATAAAATGATCTTCTTCAGATTTACCAGTTCCGAAGCATTTAATCAACTGTTCATATCCTGATACATTTGTCGAATGATTATCTGCAACTATTGAACGTACATTAAATCCTGCTAATTTCAAAACAGACAAACTTTCTTTAATTTCAAGGAAAACTGTATCTCCATTTATTTTTGTTTGTGGACAAGACTTTATGACATAAGGGATAGATTTTTTTAAACTCACAACCATAAAAACAAAGATACTTTTGAAAAAGTTACCATTTTTATCCAAACCAACATATTTACCGCTACTATACTCACTACATTTCTGTAAATACATTTCATCCAACATTAAAATACAGTCTGGGTCTACTTTTCCTTCCTCTAAAAGTAACTTAATAGCTTTTAAGGGTTTAATTCTTCCAGCTGCTAATTTTTTTAAAACTGACAATGACGGTAAAGGTATTTTTTCTTCTAATTGAATGTATGCTTGCTTTGAAGTATAGTGTTGTAATAATAAAAAACGAAGAACTTCAGTATTGATTCAATACATGGAGCATTATCAATAGATGCCACATTAAAAATATGATAATATAAAACATGGGAGTCGTATTTTTAAAAAATAAAGCAACCAGGACTTGAAGATGAATTTAAAATTTCTAGGTCTTTGATAGAATTTTTTTCCATAAAAATATCTGATTTATCCTGAATGCTTGTGACACATCTAGTTGGAGATTTTCTTGATGGACCTGGAATAGATAATAACAGAGAAGGTGGAATTTTTTTTATTGCATCATTTGAATAAATAGTTGGTATCGGATGAAGATCATAAATAAGAGTCATTCTAACACCGTGCTTTAGAAATTTTGGATCAAAGTGTGCACTACAAACACCTGAATGTTCTGTAGGAAACTAATTTTTTCTATTAACAAACTTAATCCATTTTTTTTATAACTCAGGTCTTTTAAGAGCATCAGGAAACGCAAAAACACTATTTTCTTTGTTATAAACTGTTGTTTCTGAAGTCAATTTTAGAGTATTCACATTTGTATTTGATGATTTACTTTTGTATCCACTGCAACAGTATATCACTGCACACTTGTTTGGCATTGTATTAAGAATTCTAGGTTTGAAAATAAAAGTGATTCTTATATTTTTGAAGCACAATAAAAATAATCATATCTCAAAGCGACAAGCTGTTATAAATGTGTCTAATTTAAATATTGTATTTAAATTGTTACTTAATAAAATCTTATTTAAAACATCAAAATTAATAAGTTCCTCATAACTAACTCATAATAAAATTCATATATAATCAAAAAATATTATATATAACAAGAAAAACAAAGCCTTCTGTTTAAAGATATCGTTTATTACAGCAAATAAAAATGGCCTCCTAATTTTTTCCGTAAAAACCAACAAACCCGGCCGTGTATTTATAGTAGGCCATGAGTGAAGTGATGAAAAGTAAAAGAGAAGGTAAGAGAAAAAGCATTCATGTAAGAGCGACAAGTCAAGAGAGCATACAAAATCAAATCAAATCAAATATATTTCGAAATAATTTATAACATTTCAAGGAAATTTACAATAGTACAAGTGCTAATATAAAGTAAATACCTGAATATACAACATAATGTTATAGTCAATGATGAAAATAGAAATAATAACTGATAAATAATAATAATGATAATAATAATAATAATAATAATAATAATAATAATAATAATAATAATTGTAATAAAAATAACAACAACAACAACAACAACAATAATAGTAATAATAACAATAATAATAATAATAATAACAACAACAATAATAATAATAATAATTATAGTAACAAAATGATAACAATTATAATAAAAGGAGAATTTCATAAATAAAGAAAATAACAGCAGCAACAAAAATTTAGTAAATAATGCAACAACAAAGATTTTGTACGAAGTAGAGAATAGTTGAGTAAAAAGAGATAAATAAATAGATGGATAAATAAAGAATGCCAAAATATTGGTAATATTAGAATGAAAAATTTAATAAAGTTTAAAAATGGCAGATAGAAAATTAGAGGAATTTTATGTAGATGGATAAGTAGAGAATTTCAAAATGTTAAAAATATCAAATTAAAAACAGAAGGATCACGAATTGATATATATATATATATATATATATATATATATATATATATATATATATATATATATATATATATATATATATATATATATATATATATATATATATATATATATATATATATATATATATATATATATATATATATAATAAAGAATTTCAATACTAATTAGTAGAAATATTTAATTGTATTTTTTTAACAAAAATTAAAAGCTTGATTTTGAATTAAGAGATTTTAGATCAGAAGGTAGTTTGTTCTATGAGCAAATACATTGATATTTAATGGATTTATTTCTATATTTAGCAGAGTGGTATTTTGGAATAACTAAGTTTAAGCTACTAATGGAGCGAAGAGGATAGTGAATATTTGTACTTGTAAAGAAATTGTTGAATTATAGGGGAAGGTTTTTATGATGATAAATCCTGACAAATTGACAGTTAAGGAATACCACAAGGTCGCTTATTTTTAATATATTGGAGATTAGGTATAGCACATTAGATTTAAAGTTCTTATACTGAAAATATATTATTTTCAAGGCTTTATTTTGAAAATGTGACCACTTTAAAATGATTTCTTTATTGGATTGACCCCATACTTGATATGCATATCTTAGATTGGACCCAAAAATAGCATGATATATATTTAGTTTCTAAATTTACATAATGTTTCTAAATTTACATAATGGCGTACATAACATATTACATAAGAGTTTCTAAATTTACATAATGGCGGACTTTGGCTAGCATTCCATCAGGTAGATCTGTTGAGTTTTATTGTTAAGTCATTCAGATGGTCTTGAAAAGAAAGATTAGAATCAATTTTAATCCCAAGATATTTAATAGAGTTTAAAGGATAACTTTTTTGTCCGCTAAGTCTGAAATTTAAGTGCTTATTAATTAGTGCCAGATTGGATTTAAAGATGACCAGCTCTGTTTTGTTAGAATTGAGAGGAAGTTTATTAGAACGAAGGCACATAACAAGATTTCCAAGAAGATGATTAATATATTTGTTGATTTTTTAAGTGATTTTTCAACCAGTAGCCTGTTAGTATCATCAGCAAAATGGAAAGCAATTGCAAATTTAAAAGAAGTACTCAAGTCATTGATAAAAAGAAGAAAAAGAAGTGATCCTAAAAATGAATCTTGTGGGACGCACTTTGAACAAATCTGTAAGTCAGATTTAGTGCAATTAATGGAAACAAACTTTGTTCTGTTTTGGAGATTTACGTTTTATTTTCAATTTTAGTGGGATGCCTCTAATTCCATTTATTCTAATTTTGTGAGAAGGAAGGAGTGATCCGCAGTAACAAAAGCTTTTTGCAAATCTATAAACACCCCGCATGCAAAGTGCTTATTATCTAGAGCTCTTCTAATCTTCTCAGTATTTTTAATAAGTGCAAGGTTTGTGGAATGATTGTTTCGAAATCCATATTGTTGGTTCCAGCATTTAAACTTTTTGAGAAACTTGTATAGCTTGTTATGCATAGCCATTACAAAAAGTTTGATTCGGTTGGAAAGAAGAGAAATGGATTAATAGTTAAAAAAGTCTAGTAAAAAGCCTTTTTTATAAATTGGAATGATTTTAGCTACATTAAAAACTTCTCGGTATTTGCCACTTTTAAAAGAATTATTTATCATAATGCTAAGAGGTTTGGAGATTATGTGAGAGGTAAGTTTATGAAAATGTGTAGGTATGCTGTTAGGTTTATAGCTTTTATCACTTTTAAGAGCATTATTAATAAGATTAGAGACCTCATCTTCACTCACATGATCAGTAAAGAAAGAATTAGCATTAGGCAAATTAAGAAAGTCACTATAAGTACGTTTTAATGGCATGATTACATTGAGTAGTTTTTCACAAATAGAGACTAAGTAGTTATTAAATATAACTGAAACAATGGCATGGTCTGCAATGATATTTTCATTCAGATTTAGCTGAGTAGGTGTTTTATGTAATGATGCCTTAATATTTATGATATCTTTTATGCTTTTCCATGTATTTTTTATGTTATTCATGTTGCTATTAAAATAAGTTATGTAGTATAATTTTTTACTTCTTTTTAATAAGTTGCTAATTTTATTTCTATAGAATTTAAATTTTGTGAAAAGTTTATTTTAAGTATTTATGCTTTTACATCTTGCAAATTTTTCATAGAGTTTGTTTTTTACAGAAATAGATTTAATTAAGCCTTTAGAGATCCAGGGTTTAGATTTAAGTTTGATTTGATTTTTAGACAAAGTTTTATAGGGGGCACATTGGTCTAAAACCCGATTAAGCGATTTATTTTTATTTTTTATATTTGTAGTTATTTTAGGTGCTCCCAGAAGTCCTTGAGGTCTTATCACAGAGCACCGCGGGAGAGCATTTAACAAGAAGTTCACGACACCTTCCGTACCAATGTCGCTTGTTAGGCTAGAGCTGGCATTGAACCTCGGATCTCTGGGTTTTGAGTCAGAACTCTAACCACTGCGCCATGGTTGCTCAAACTTTAAAAATTAATTGATGGATTCTTTAATATTGTCATCATTTTTAATCATAAGCTCCCAGTTGATTTTAGAAATTTCTAGAATAAATTTGTTAGAGTCAAAGTTTTTTAGACATCGTCTAAAAAACTTTGGTTGGCTGGATGTGCCAGGAACACAGACAAACTTTGCTGTGTGATCCAAGACAAAAATAGTTAAGTTACCTGAGAGATGATCAGAAGAGTAGAAGTTCATAAAGATATTGTCATGAGTGTTTAAGATTTAGCTGTTACACGAGTAGGTAGGATTATGGAAGGATTAAAAGTAAGAACATAAGGTATAAAGTAAGAACATAAGGTATCAAGGTAGTTGGAAATAGGATTAGATTCACTATAGCTCAGTAGATCTGCATTGAAATCACCCATTAAAAAGATCAATTTTGTTCTTTGCTTAACTTTTCAAGAAGTGCTGTTAGAAATGTTGTATTGAATTCATTTTGATTCATTGATGAATGACGATATATACAACCAATTAGGAAATTTGTTTTGTGGGGCTTAACAATTTTAACAAAAACAGACTCAAGTAATTTTGGTAAATCTTTAAGTCATGACGAACTATATAATTTAAATTAGACTACAGATATAAAAGAGCATCACCTTTTTAGCCTTAGTGGGGCAAAAGTAAATCCATTAATAGTTATGTCTGTTTTATTGGTATCATTAAGGAATAATTTGGATTCAGTAATCCCTATTGCCCTAGGTATGATATTTAATGTGCTGATAAGACTGTACATGTCATCAATGTGATAGGGAAGTGTTGTGATTTTAATGTGCGTCAATAATTTGTCAAGAATTAGCGTTGATAATACTGCCAAAAGTCACACGTTGCATATTTCTATTATTATATCATTTTGTATAACGATCATTTATTGTCACAAGTTGTATTTTTAAATGCTATATATAGCGAAAAAATTTTTCTAAGAACGTTGAAGTCGTTGATAAGTAATAAAAACATTTGAAAACAAATTTCTAAATGCGTTGAACAGCAGGAAGTGATCCAATGTTAAGGTGAAGATATAGATCTGAATTAGGTTTGATAGCTTTATTAAAGTCAATAACATCATAGAATTTTCAATTTATAGCAGAACCAGAAATTGTATCAAGTTCTTTAAGTATGTTTCTTGAATGAATTAAAGATACAAGAAAATTTGATGATGCAGTTTGTGGATTTTTGCATGATAATGTTGTTAAGAGCTCATTATCAGTAAGCAGACCAAATGGAATGCTTTTAGATATACAGTTGAAACAATACCATTCTGAAGAGTCTTCAGTGAGAAGATTATAAGTGAGCAAATTTATTTGGTTGCATTTAGGATGAACCCATGAAATGCAGCAATCACAAAAAATGGCTTTGTGGTTATCTGTTACAGTTTTAAAACAAAAGATGCAGAATTGTTTTATTTTTCATAAATTGATAGGCAGAATATTATAATGTTTTATTATTGAGGTTAATGAAACAACCTAAGAGTGATTAAGGATATAATGAATAAGATATAATGATTGAGAGAGTAGTTATAAGTAGTTAGTTATAAGTAGGTACAATGGATTTGCATAAGCACATATAACAACAGTATTATATATATATATATATATATATATATATATATATATATATATATATATATATATATATATATATATATATATATATCACAGTACAGGTAGGTTATACAAAATTAAGTAGATAGTGTTGAAGAAATTAAGTAGATGTTGACAACTAACAAAAACACTAACAAACCAATATAGTATGGAAACAATATACTTTGGAAAAATGTTAAAATAATCATAAGAATATTTTAAGGAATGATTGTTTCATAATAATAATTCGACATCCATTTTCTCAGACTAATTTTGGAATCTTTTATTTCATTTCGCGGACCATTTTTATGGAATAATATAGTTTTAAGTAATACTAATGATTTTTCTCAAGAATGTAATTTTTGTTCTTATAAACGGAGTTTAAAAAAACTCATTTTTTTAAAACTCCGTATATAAGAACAAAATTTAAAATACTCTAAAGTTTTAAAAAATCCCATTTTCTTTCTTTTAATTAAAATACTCTAAAGTTTTAAAAAATCCCATTTTCTTTCTTCTAATTAATGAGCATTTTTTAATTAGTAATTATTACTTTATTTTTCAACTTAAATTTTGCTATCAAAAAGCAAATATTTAACGCTTAGTTAAATATTTGCTTTCAGTTCTTTGAGAACTGTCATCAGTTCTCGAAGACAAGAACTAGTGGTCCTTTTTAAGATTTCGAAACGAAATTTTCATTTCTAACTATTTCCATATTTCTATATATTTGTATATAAGCAGTTGTTAGTATATAAATCTCAAATTACTAAAGCAGAGCACATGTTTTTAAAAGCGTAATTTTTTGCAGAATAATAATAAAAGCAAAATAGATCTAACAGCCAAATTTGTAAAAAACATGTTTTTTCATAATATATAATAGTTACTAGGAAAAACCTTTTAAAAGTAGAGGGTAAATAGTTTTTTAGTTGCTGAGAAATAATTAATATACTTTTAATAATTATATAATAGGTACATCATTGTTTGAACTAACAAAATTCACTAAAAATTTACATTTTTTGATTTTTAATGAGCGAATACCACCTTTATAACAACTACTTCTTCTCATTCTAATTTTTTTTTTGCTTCTCTACGTAATATTGAACAGTACGATCAGGTTTCACGATGCAAATCTGATTCCGCTTTATTTATAGTTCATATCATGTCAGTAGATATATATATTGTGTCATACTACACCATGTCAGTAGAATTTTTTTAAAGTAAGGTATGTGTGTTGCAAGTGCTATTTAAAGCAGAAATAATCAAATAAACTAATCAAATCTGTTTGTCTAACAAATAATGTTGCAGTTCAGAGGTGTTTGTGTTACCTAAATTCTTCTTTAAAAAATATTCAGTTTTTCAAGTTTGACCATTCGCTTGACTACTTAGCGCGCTTATTTTTAATATATTGAATTTATTTCCTCAGATTATTATTTTTTGTTTCACCCACAACTGAGAGTGTGATATAAAAAGTAGTTGATATTTGTCGTCTAAATTCGTTCTTAGAATACAAAAGTTAAGCATTTGTATTGTTCCACTCTGAGAACGGCTTTTACGCAATGTTTTCTAAAATCTGTACTTATGGTGAAGCGTGTCGAACTTGAGGTAGGTTACTCGACCCAGGCTTATCTTTAAAGCCGTATTCGGGTGGAACAGTTTTGTTTGTAACAAATTGTTTGTTTTCAAAACAAGAAACTGTTTTGTGGACAAACTCATTTGGATACATACACTGATATGAATCAAGCAGGTATATCTAGCGGCTATTAAATGATAAAAAAAATCATTAAAAATGAAATTTATACTTTTAGTGCTAATGTTCGAAAAGAAGCGAAAAATTTAGTAAAATGCTGTTCTCATGGAAACCTGAATGAAGTAGGACGTACGTGTAAATGCAACGGATTCATAAAACAAATTTAAAAACGCATTTGTGAATACATTGCATAATAATACAAAGACCTTGTAAATTTGGTTAAGCAAAGAATTTCTGCAAATATATATAAAATATTTGTTTCATTAATTTTTTGTTTATCACCTATAGACTACCGATAGATTGTTGATGTAAAAATGGAGACTAAAAGTGAAACATTAAGAATAATCATCAAAAATCAAAAACATTACGAATAAAAATCAAAAAAATAAAAGTAGCTTATTAAAAAAAATAATTAGTTTAACATAAAAAAAGCCTTCCCAAGCCGAACAAAAGAAGAAAAAAAAGAGAAGCTTTCATTAGCCAAACATTAAAAAAAGCCTTCGTTAGCCAAATATTAAATTTTGGACAGCGCCAAATATCGTTTCATTAATAAGAAAAAAAAAACACTATATTTTCTCTACATCTTACGCATCACTAACACAAGTAGTGAACAAACGTAAACTAGAAAGATTAAAGGATTTAAATGTGCATCTACAACAACAACAATTACAACTACTACATACTTACTGCTGCCTCTGAGAAGACAGCCTGACACAGCTATATAATACAAAAACTTCTTTACGCAGCACAATAACTTATAACTTCACTCAGTTACTTTAACTATAATAAACAAATTAAGAACTTGTATAAGATTTAACTCATACATGTGTAGTTAAATGGCGAATATTTATTTATATTTAAATCTATTTTTAAAATATATTTTTATATATATGCAATATATATAAGGTTTATACTATACAGCTGCGGACAAAACTACGTGAACGATTGCAAATAGTTTTTTTTAATAAAATTTTCAATGTCTTAAAATAAGTTTATAGTTTAATACTATAAATGGTTGGATCGAGCGTTTTTTGCTCTATAAGACTGTGTAAAGTGTATTCTCTAATAATTTGTTTAAAATTAAACATATCTAAATGTTCAAAAAGCATCAAATATTTTGCGCGACAAAACCACGTGAACGATTATACAAACGTAAAAGAATAATTTTACTAACATCAACAAATAATAGATTCTAAAAAAAAAAAACATTAATATTTAGTTGCATAGCCTTTAGAATCGATAACGGCCTTGCACCGTCTTGGCATAGATTCTACAAGAGTTTCTAGTAACTGTTTTGGTAATGCCTCCCATTCATACTGTACGGCTCGAAAAAGTTCATCCGGTTTTTGAAATTTGCGACCTCCCAAGCGTCGCTCAACTTCAATCCATAAATTTTCGATTGGATTCAAGTCGGGAGATTGAGCAGGCCAATTCAAAACCGTTATGCTATTATCTATGAGCCAATTTTTTACAGTCAAAGCTGTATGTTTAGGGTCATTATCATGTTGATAAACCCAATTGTGAGGCATTTTTTCTAAAGCGTGTGGCAACGTTTGATTAGATAATATTTCCCTGTACTGTAGTTGGTCCATTATACCGTTTACACGGTACAACGGACCAATTCCAGCCCAGGAGAAACACCCCCAAACCATTATATTGCCACCCCCAAATTTTACAGTTCCTATTGTATACTCTTTTGCAAATCTTTTACTTACTGGACGCCTAACCTAACCTCGACCGTCGCTGCAAACCATGTTAAATTTACTTTCATCCGACCACAAAACTGTTTTCCAATTTTCAACCGTCCAGTTTAAGTGATCTTTAGCGAACTGTAGGCGATCTTTGACGTGCCTGAGCTTAAGGAATGGTTTCTTTGCAGGTCTGCGCCCATAAAGACCTCCTTCGTTTAAACGCCTTTGAATCGTTTGTGTGCTTACGTTTTCCATGCCTGTTTGCAGACGAATTTCAGGGGCTGTCAAATGTGGATTCTCAAGAGATTTTCGCACAATTTTTCGATCAGTACTAAAAAATAAAATGTTAAACATTAAAATTAACATTAACATTAATATTATTAAGATTAAATATTAAAAAAAATAAAATTAAAGGAATATTACCGCTTATCCGTAATACGTGGACGACCACCTTTCTTAACGATCTTTTTGCTCTTTTCTCGGTGTATAATTTTATGTATTCCACCTTTTGACATCTTCACATGAGCTGCAATTTGCCCAATGGACCATTTTTCTTCTTTGCGCAAACGCAAAACCAAGCTTTCAATTTTTGAATCAGTTTGACGAACCATTATAGTTTAATTTTTTTGATTTTTTGATGTTAAACAGAATCTTGAGAAATTTAAATGATTGTAAGTTCTTAGAATACCAAAACTACATGAACGATTTTTAAAAGCACTGATTTCGATGTGAATATAATATAATTTGCATCAAAAATGACGCTTTTATAAATCGTTCACGTGGTTTTGTCGCTCAAAATTTTCGAAATTATTTTAACGTTTATACATGTATGATTTTATACGTATTATTAAAGAATACACTTTACACAATCTTATAGAGCAAAAAACGCTCTATCCAATCATATATAGTATTAGAGAAAAAACTTTTTTTAAGGTGTTGAAACTTTTGTTTCAAAAAACTATCTGCAATCGTTCACGTAGTTTTGTCCGCAACTGTATATATAAAATAGTATATAGAAATGAGTTAATTACAGTTTATAAGAATATATTCTTACAGCTACAAAAATTTTATTAATAATTATTATATTTATCAAGCTTGGTTGAATGTAAAAATAAAAATAAAAATGTACACGTAAAGATACAAAAAATGTACTTGTAACATCCTACGTAAAAAATGTACTTGTAACATCCTACGTAAAAAATGTACTTGTAATATCCTATGTAAAAAGTCTTGTAACTAATGAATAACTTGATTCTATGCTTTTAATGTTTTATTGATGAGAGGCTTTAACGAATTTTAAAAACATTTCCAAGAGATTTCGTATCCCAATAATTGCTTAATTAAAATTCTTTTCAAAAGTATCCACAGTATTTTAGATCCATCCGATACTAGAGAGCTAATCATTTTGTGTATTACAACAAATGCATGAAAACAAACCTATTTTTTCATTTCTTCTGTTTTCTTTGCGTAAAGATCATCAATTTGATTAATATGAGAATCAAGAACAAGTTGAATCTTAAGTAGAAAAAAAATATTTATGTAAAAATAATTATAATACTTTATTAAATAATAAAGTGTAAGACAACAAACTAAAAAAAAAGTTTCAAAAAAAGCGATTTCAAATAAAAAAATTTTTTGATCTGAAGATCCAAACATTACTGACATTTATTTACTTTATAGTTATCAAAATTGTATAAGGTAGTGAATTCACTACAATATCTTTAAATTTATTTATAGTAATTTAAAAATTTTTAGTAAAAAATAATATCAACATAGTTAGACTAAGTTCTAACTATGCTGATATTATTTTTTATAATATTAATAAAGCTAATAATTTTATAATATTAATAAAGCTAATATTTTTATAATATTAATAAAGCTAATATTTTTATAATATTAATAAAGCTAATATTTTTATAATATTAATAAAGCTAATATTTTTATAATATTAATAAAGCTAATATTTTTATAATATTAATAAAGCTAATATTTTTATAATATTAATAAAGCTAATATTTTTATAATATTAATAAAGCTAATATTTTTATAATATTAATAAAGCTAATATTTTTATAATATTAATAAAGCTAATATTTTTATAATATTAATAAAGCTAATATTTTTATAATATTAATAAAGCTAATATTTTTATAATATTAATAAAGCTAATATTAATAAAATGAAAAACAATATTAGAAAAAAGGAAAAAAAAAATCATCATAAAAATCAGCTCATAAATGTTTCGTTTTCATCCTCAATTTTTAAAGCTTGCTGTTTTTGTTTTTGTTTTTTTTCAACTCAAAACAATATGTACAAGATAAATATAGATTGAATATATTACTGACAGGACTTATAGAAGATCAAAGAGTCTTATCACGAAGCCCTTTACAATCTCACAACAAAAATATAATCTATAACTGAATTTTTTTTTTTAAGAGGTTAAATAAAAGAATCTATATACTTTGATTTTATCAGTATTTAAAGGCAATCTATTTTTTTTAAAGCAATATGAAATTTTTTTAAGCTCAGTAATATTTAATAAATATTTTTATGTCTTTTTGACTGAAATAAACTTGTATTATCTTTAGAAATAATCGTAGTTAAATTAGAAGCTTCATAAATATCATTTATGTAGTTTGAAAATAAAATTGGCATAAGTATGGATACTTGGGAAACACCACATGTTGTTTTCGATATTTTGTGACAAAGATTCCTTGATATTAACAAATGTTTACAGTACCAAGATTTTGAAACGATATAGAGTTTTACCATATAATAGCATTTCAGATTGACAATAGTATTCTATACAGGGACGATTATTACATTAGCAGGGACAACTATTACACTGGCAGTTGTGATTAACACAGTGTTTTTTTCCCTGCAAATATAAACTCACATAGCAGTGTTTAACCTTATGCTTTTAAATGTGTGCGCTTTTCAACTTTTCAAGTAAAAAAGAATTTTTCAGGTAAAACACAATTCAGGTAAGAAACTTAATAAAAATTGTTAAAAATTTACACATATTTCTATACAATGACTGGTAAAATTAAAACATAAAAAAAAAACATTAATACCTTGGTAAAAAAGTACTCTGCACATTTGGTGTAGAACTCATCATGACACATGTCAGTATAGAACTCAGAAATTATGACACATGTTAGGTTTCTCACAAAACATGTTATGCTTGTGTCAAGGATCACAGGAAATAGCACAAAGAAAAGATCGCAAAAGTTCAACAAAAAGATACAAAAAAAGTAGACTGCTTTAAAGTTTGCAATACTTATGGAGGAGAGCAAACTAGTCATTCAAGCAATATTTTTGCAGCATATTTCTATATAACTATTTTTTTATAACTTCAAATTTAAAAAGTCTTACCTTTGATGAAAAAACAAGGTTTTTTAATGGTATGAAATTACACCGGTTTAGAAATGTATAATAAATGTCATATTGTGAGAGTATTAGTGCTAATTTAAAAAAAAAAAAAAAAAAAACAGATTTCAAATGCAGTTTTACAATACTTAAATAAAATTTAAGAAAACCAGTTTGAAAAGTTATTAAAAACATTTTTCATTTTAAGAAATTTATTTTTTTTACATAATTTTAAGAAAATAATTGCAAGTAAATTAGGTGATTTTAATTTTTTTTTTAATATCTTTCCAGTTTTTTTTTAAATCAAAAATTAAATAATTCTATTATTTTATACATATTAAACAATTTTATACATATATATATATATATATATATATATATATATATATATATATATATATATATATAAAATTGATTTTTTTAAAAACGAAACATGTAAGAAAAACTTAGCACACGACTGCTTTGATGTCACAATGGGTTGCTTTGACGGTGCAGAAGTTTGTGAACTGGTGGGCCTATATATATTAGACTCACTATCTAAAATAATAAATAAAAAAGACGTTGGACTATAAACATTTAATTTATCTATACCAGAATAAGAAGATGAACCAAAAAGAAATGGCTTCACTAATTTTAATTTAAAGTATAACCCCCAAAAAAGAGAAAAAAAGACAAGAAAAAGAAATATAATATGGTTTAACCCCCCTTACAGTAAAAGCGTCTCTATTAATGTCGGACATATCTTCCTGAACTTAATCGACAAACACTTTCCAACATCCCACCCCCTAAGTAAACTATTCAATCGAAACACCATCAAATTGAGTTACAGCTGCACCAAAAATATCGAAAGTATAATAAAAAGCCACAACAAGAAAATTAGTTCAGAAAGACCAAAAGAATACCCACCCTGCAATTGCATAAAGAAAGAAAACTGCCCTAAAATAGGAAAATGTAGAGCCTCTAATGTTATTTATAAATGTATAGTATCCCCCCCTAACACCCCAGAAAAAGTATATATTGGCCCAGCAGAAGGTGAATGGAAGAAAAGATAGGCTAACCACAAACACTCATTCACAAACAAAAAGATGAAAAAATCAACCACCCTTTCAAAGTATATATGGCAGATAAAAGAAAACTTAAAAAAAAACACCAAAATTAACTTGGTCAATAATTAAAAGTCCCCATCTACAGCAACGTTACAAAAAAATGCTTGCTTTGCCTTCATGAAAAACTTTGCATAATATCATACAAAGGTACGCAAAAATTATTAAATAAAAAAACAGAAATTAATTCTAAGTGCCGTCACGAAAACAAGTTCTTGCTTGACAACCACGAGCCCAAAGATTAAAAAACCAAACCAAATAGCTCGCTCGCAAATAGTTATAGTTTTATAATTGTTTTTGAACGCCACGATGTTTTTTAAGTATATTTCTTAACGAAAAAAACAATGTATTTTTTACCTGATGATTGCTAAACGCATAAAACTTTTAGGAGTAAAAATCATGTAGTTATTTTTATTTAATCTCGTCAAAAAATCAATTATATAGCTCTGATATCATTCATCAAGCACTCTTGCTGAATATATGCTCACAGCAAAATTAAACTTATATATATATATGTACATATATATATATATATATATATATATATATATATATATATATATTATATGAATAATGCATACATATATTATAGATATATATAAATAAAATTACTATTTTTCACCTGCCCAATAAAAGACGGGATGTAATTAATAGGAGGGATTGATTTTAAATAAATCTTAAAATTTCAAAAAATATAAAAACAAAAGAAAAAATTCACATTTGTCATCAATTAGAGAGATATCATTTTATTAATGTGTTTATGTAATAAGTTAAGACTGCTACGCTTAACACACATTAAAGAGACAACTTTCTTTAACAAAGAAAAAAAAAATACATTAGACTTTTATACTTTTTGAAATTAATAAATGGGGTGAGGGTCCTAATAAATTAATAAACTGGGTGAGGTTCCCTAATAAGCTCCAGATGGTCAAAAAAACATTGTGTTAATAAAGCAATTGCACCAACATTAAGGTTGGTTTATGAGACTTAGAACTTTAACTTATTTAATTGTCATATATTTGAAGATCATTCATGGTTTTGCTGCTAACAGAGACCAGAGTCAACACCTTCAGCAACTCCATTTCCAAACCATATCATGACAAAACCAAGATCAAATTTTGTTAAGGTAAATCAAGCATCAAATTAACTTAAATTGGTTTCAACAAAATGGGTATTACACAATTTACTAAAACCATAGTACTACACAATTTACTAAAACCATAGTACTTATAAATTTATTCACCGTATAATTATCTTTCAAATGATATATGAAGTTTTTGCTTTTGGCGATATGAAATATTTGATTTTACGCTAGTCCTATGATATGCTGTTTGATTCTTTTGTTTGACAACAGAATTAAACAGCGTATCATAGTACTAGCAAAGTGAAAATAATTTGTTTCTATTTTATATTTTAGATAATAATTAAACTTAATTTTTTTATAGTTGTTTATCTTATTGATTAACAGATGTTTTAAAGAAACTGTTGTAGAAAATATCAAGGATTTATTAATCAATGAAGTATGAAGAAAACTATGCAAAATATAAACTAGTAAAAAATATAGATATTTCAAAAAAAAAAAAGTCTTTTTAAAAAGTCTTTTAAATAATAATATACAACAGCAAAAGTATTATATGATTTCATATTATATAACATAATTATATTTCATATAAACATTTTATATTATACAATATAATTTAAACTAAATAGTAATATTAAAAAAAACATAAATTTGAAGGTAGTTAAATAACTTAAAGATGTTAAGTGTAACACTAAAATATGATAAGTGTACTAATAACTCTTAAATATGATAAGTGTGCTATTTAACAAAGTTATAGGAAATTATACTTTAAAATTATTCAAAACTATGGTTAAAGATTAAAGTATTACATTTTAAGGTAAAAAGAAGTAACATTTTATGGTATGAAAAACTTAATTTTAAGTTAATAAAAACTTACACTTTGAGATTGAAAAATTTACTTATAAATTAAATTTTACTTATAAACAAAAAAAAGATTTTTAACTTTTTATCACTTAAAAAAAAAGATTAGAAATATTAAATTTAAATGATAATTACCATTTCTTCAATTCTCCTAATTGTATCAATACTGGCATTTTTGTTACGCAAATTAATGCTTGCTTTTTGACGAATTTTACGAAGGATGACTTTGACTTTTTCACCACTAGCTTTGGATAGTTTTAGTATGTTGTTACGATACTCAGTGGTGCTACTGAAAGATAAAAAGTTATTCATCATAAAAACATGTAAACTGTAAAGAGTTGCAAAAACCAAAACAAATAAACATTTTTTTATTTTAAATTTTATTCAAACTTAATATGATGCAATATGACTTATGCAATAAATATGATAAAAATGCAAAAATAAAAAAAATAAAAATGCATTGATGTAACACAATGAAAAAGAAAACATATAATATAATAAAAAACTAAAAAATATTGGAAATAGCAGTATAAAAAATTTAATGCTAAAATGCATATGGTTATGATTTATCTGACAAAAATTCCACCACCAACAACAACAACAAGGCCGAGTGATTTGGATGCTACAGGTTCAAATTTAATAATTCAATGTTTTCTATGTGAAATTTGTAAATGTATATTTATGATTTTTAACAAATTTAATTTTATTGATTTTTTTTTTTGGTAAAAAATAAGATCAAGCTGATGATCGAGAGCATGAGATGCAGGATTCACAAGATATGATGGATTCACAAGATAAGATACGATGGATTCACAAGATATGACGGATTTACAGATGATGAAGGTTACAAAATATAAAACTTTTTTATTCAGCCTGTAGGACATTGGTTTTAAGTATAATAAATTTGCTTATAAATTTTGGATATAGAAAAAAAAATTAAAAAATAAATCATAATGCAATAGATGTTGATGAGTTTTGATATATATGAGGTATGATTAAATCAGTAGATGGATGAGGAAGAGGTGGAAGAGAGGGCAGTAAAAGACATTTACTTAAAAAAGCATGGTTACTAAATGATTTGTGAGTAGAAGTATGATGCCGTCTGGGATAGTTATTTAACCTTGGTGAGAGCCAGGTTTGATTTTTTGAGGATTTCTTTTTAATTTGACAATTTTTAAAATTGATAAATAAAATTGAAATTTATCATTTTTTTCTTTTACATTACAAACATATTCTGACCGAACAGTTTCTTTTAAGCACTTCTGCCTAAAAAGATTTATCAGGGTTCTTAGTACTTATTACAAAGTTAATGGGAAGAAATTGGAGGGTGGGGTTCGTAATCCAGATCTAATAAATGGTGGAAAGAAGGGAGTTCTAAATAAAAGGGTGGGTGGGAAATTTTTTTCAGAACACACTTAAAACAATGTAATTCTATTGTAGCTAGCAAGCAAATGCGCATTTTTTACCAGTTGCTATTTAAGAGTTGTTTTTAACAGTTATCATAAATTCATTAGAATTTAATATGTTTAGGGGTCTTCCATAAAGTATGTATGCAGGTATGGAAGAAGGGTGTTAAAAACAACAACACCAAATACCCAAACACATACAAATCCATATACATGGAGAGGAGGTGTTAAAAACAGTGAGTAAAATAAAACATTTTGAGACAATAAAATTTATTGGAGTTTGACAAATTTTGTAACTTAATTAAATCAGTTAAAGCTCTTTTTGTAGTTTATATATATATATATATATATATATATATATATATATATATATATATATATATATATATATATATATATATATATATATATATATATATATATATATATATATATATATGCGGTAGTGGTGTAGTGGTGTAGTATATATATATATATATATATATATATATATATATATATATATATATATATATATATATATATATATATATGCGGTAGTGGTGTAGTGGTGTAGTATATATATATATATATATGCGGTAGTGGTGTAGTGTAGTGGTATATATATATATATATATATATATATATATATATATATATATATATATATATATATGTATATACATATATATATATATATACGTATATATATATATATATATATATATATATATATATATATATATATGCGGTAGTGGTGTAGTGGTAGAGCACTTGCTTCATAAGTAAGAGGTTCTTAGTTTAATTCCCACCACGTCCCTGGTAACTCAACTTGTTTCTCTGCATAGTGGCCTTGTTTGTCAAGATTCGTGTTTCGGAGTCACAGAGTTGGGAGAGGGTTATAACCACAAGTAGCCTTCTCATGTAGTGGCCTTCTTGGACCTCTGTAGTGGCCTTCTTGGACTTGGGGAGGTGAATTACAAGAAAAAAAAAAATATATATATATACTTATATATATACTCATATGTGTGCATGTATGTATGTATGTATGTATGTATGTATGTATGTATGTATGTATGTATGTATGTATGTATGTATGTATGAATGTATGTATGTATGTATGTATGTATGTATGTATGTATGTATGTATGTATGTATGTATGTATGTATGTATGTATGTATGAATGTATGTATGTATGTATGTATGTATGTATGTATGTATGTATGTATGTATGTATGTATGTATGTATGTATGTATGTATGTATGTATGTATGTATGTATTGGTAAATATATATGTGTATATACATACTTAATACATATTGCCTTTTATATATATTACAACATTATTATATTAATTTTAATATTATTATTTTAAGTTATAAACTTAAGTATATCTTACGCAGGTGCAATAAATTTTATTATATCACCATCAATAGTAGGGTTGATGTTCAATTCTGCATTTGCAATACCTTTTACTATAGAGTTCAACATCTATAAAATAGAAAAGAAACAATTTTAAAGCTAGTAAACAATTTATATTTGAAATTAAAAACTTAAGAAAATCATCCCATTTATCATTAATAAGAATCAAAAATTCAAACTAATGTACAATATCCTAAACTATAAGGTAATATTTTCGCTCAATTCTTATATACATACATACATACAATCAAAATTCTTGTGCAAACTACGTCAAATAAAAACGATAGTTTGAGTTTCAGATTGACTTTTTTTGTTTACAAAATACAATTGTCTATTTATTTTGCACTAGCATGAGTTACCCGGCGTTGCCCGGGCCAATATTTAAACTGGCTTACCTGATATCTGTACACAAAAATGGTCCCAAAAAATGGTCCTCTCTGATCCCGGGGTCAGGGGGGCCCATTTTTGGGCCCCCTTGACCCCGGGGGTTGGGGTACGGGGTCAAGACCCAGCTAAGAACCTTCTCCTCCTCGAGGACTACCCCCATGCCAAATTTCATCGAGATCGGTCGGGCGGTTTGGATTTCTATACAGAACAAACAAACACACACACACACATTGCCCTTTATATATATAGAAGAAAGACAAACAAACAAACACACACAAACACACATTGCCCTTTATATATATAGCTGGAGTTACCCGGCGTTGCCCGGGCCAATATTTAAACTGGCTTACCTGATATCTGTACACAAAAATGGGCCCAAAAATGGGCCTAAAAAATGGTCCCCCCTGACCCCGGGAACAGGGGGGCCCATTTTGGGGCCCCCTTGACCCCGGGGATCGGGGTACGGGGGCAAAACCCAGCTAAAAACCTTCTCCCCCTCGAGGACTACCCCCATGCCAAATTTCATCGAGATCGGTCCGGCGGTTTGGATTTCTATAGAGAACAAACAAACAAACACACACACATTGCCTTTTATATATATAGAAGATAGAAGATAGAAGATAACAGACACTGATTTTTTTTTTGTAGTGCTTGAGATTTTATTTTATTTATACAAACGGCTAAGAACTTGACAACTTTATAATATAAGTTTTTTTATACTACAACAATTTTTTTGTTTTTAGTTAAACATAATTTTAATATTATAAAGGTAAGAATAAATATTACATAATTATAATATAAAGTTATAAAAGAATAAGTAAAAAAAAAAATTCTTTTTTTTTCAAATACAGATTTTCACATGCAGTGCAGAGAGATTTGTTTTCCCAAAATCCTCGGTGTTTCATTACTAACATTAATGGTCAAGTCAGGTTTTCAAAGTTGTTTATAAAAGAAAAGCATTACTATTGTAACTAAAATGAAAAATACAAAAGCCATTTTCAAAATAAACCAATGCTTTATTTCGAAAACTTTCGAACTTGCTTTATAAAATGCAATGGTTTTTTTGAATGCATGGTTATTGTAAAAAAAAAAAAAAAATTATTTGAAATAATCAGTTTCTTACAAAAATGCCATTATGAAAAAATAAATTGATAATATTCTATAATTAATCTTTTTCTTAGTCAATGCTGTCTGTCTTTAAAGCTATTATTTATAATTCAGTTTATAACAATGAACCTTTTAAAAAATACATTTAAAAAGTAAAAAATTGTTTTTTTGAATGTTTTGCTTTTTTTTTATTTTACTTAAACTCATATATATATATATATATATATACACACATATATATATATATATATATATATATATATATATATATATATATATATATATATATATATATATATATATATATATATATATATATATATATACACATATATATATATCAATCCTCGGAATTAGGGTCGGCATTCGGCAATGCCGACCTAAAAGTGTTTGAGTTCGGCAAAAAATTGCCGACCTCGTTTCGATGTTTAATGGTAAGACCTTTGTATCAAACTTTTTTTGCCGACCTCTGAAAGATTGGGGTTGGCAAATTATTGCCAACCTCAATTTTCCTAATTCCGAAGGTTGATATATATATCAGAGTTGTTACGACATAATATGTCTGGCAGATCTGTTGACATATTTTCAGACATATTTTCTGCCGACATAAAATATGTCCCACATATTTTCGATTGACATATTTTGACATATTTTTATGTTTGAATTATTTTCTGCTGACATAAAATATGTCAGACATATTTTCTATTGACATATTTTGACATATTTTTATGTCTGAATTATTTTCTGCTGACATAAAATATGTCAAACATATTTTCTGTCGACATATTTTGACATATTTTATGTCGGAATTATTTTCTGCTGACATAAAATATGTAAGATATATTTTCTATCGATATATTTTGACATAATTTTATATCTGAATTATTTGCTGTTTGATATTCTTGAAGAAAAAATCAATCTAACAATTTTATTGCGCATTTCAACTTAATTTACAGATTTAAGTAAAAATAGTTTAACAAATATGTTGCTTTTTTGCAATCAATTATAACTGCAGGTCAACAAAGAAAAAATTTTTTTCTGGTGCCGAGCAAACAATTTGTTTTTTGGATTGCATTTCACATTTTGATTTCAAATATGCAACTCATTTTTTACCATCACGTCAAGTTGTAAAGATATTTGGGTTCAGATGATCTGAACCCAATATGCTGCTGACATAAAATATGTAAGATATATTTTCTATCGACATATTTTGACATAATTTTATATCTGAATTATTTGCTGTTTGATATTCTTGAAGAAAAAATCAATCTAACAATTTTATTGCGCATTTCAACTTAATATACAGAGTTAAGTAAAAATAGTTTAACAAATTTGTTGCTTTTTTGCAATCAATTATAATTGAAGGTCAACAAAAAATTTTTTTTTTTTCTGGTGCCGAGCAAACAATTTGTTTTTTGGATTGCATTTCACATTTTGATTTCAAATATGCAATTCATTTTTTACCATCACGTCAAGTTGTAAAGATATTTGGGTTCAGATGATCTGAACCCAATATTAAATATTAAAGATCTGAATCAGATCTTTAATATTTGGGGTAAAGTCCCTAATATTGTCAAAAAAAATAATGTCAACTTGGGTCAACTTGGGTCTCAAAAAAAGCGTATTTTATAAGATGGTATAGAGATTTTAGAAAACATAAAAATTTTTCCTAAAAATTTTTTGGCAAAAAAATTATTTGAAAAAATGCTTAAGACTCTTAAAAAAATGTCAACAAAATGTTTTTCAGCAATAATACAAAAAAATGCTTATTTTTATTACAAACAAATAACATCTTTAAAATCTCTATGAAAATACGTTTCTTTTTAGACTCAGGTTGACATACTTTTGAACAACTTTTTTTTCGACAATATTAGGGACTTTACCCCAAATTCTGAAGATTTGAACCCAAATATCCTTACAACTTGACGTGATGGTAAAAAATGAGTTGCATATTTAAAATCAAAATAAGAAATCCTACATAAAAAACAAATTGTTTTCTTGGCACCAGAAAAAAATTTTGTTTTTGTTGACCTGTGTTATGCATCATAAAACTTTTATTTTAAATCCTATAAGCAAATATCTTTTGTTTCATAAAAGTCTTTTTCTGCCCTTTTTAGCGATGTATCATTTGATAGTATTGTTAAAGTATTTTCAGCGATGTATCATTTGAGAGTATCGACTAGTATTGATGCATTATTTGATAGTATTTGATAGTATTTGATAGTATTGATTAGTATGGATTAGTAATGGCGATACCCCTTGTTAAAATGTAAAAACCATATCAAGCTGAGTTTTTATTACTGAAAATGGTTTTTATTAATATGACTAAGCTTAAAATTATTCTCTTGATTAAAATAATATTTAAAAAAAAACATTTTTAGTTATTTTTAACTAATAGTTGATTCATTCAATAAATTATTCTCCATTTTTGACTTTAAATCGTAAGGAAAACGAAAAAAATAATTATTCCAATATATATTTCACTCAAAACATTTTATGCAAGTTTATGGCAGTTAATTATGCTGTTATAATGCAATTGTCAATTATTTTATTGTTAAATAAATCATAACTATTATAACTAAAAGTATATTATTCGTAATTAGTTATAAATTATTACCGGTTAGTCTTCTTAATATGAATTTAATGAGCTGAATATATCTTTTGTGAAATATTTCAAATTCTTCAGCTTAAATGAATTTAATTTGGCACAAATTTTTTGAAATTCTGTGAACCGTTTTTTTCATAGAATCTTTTGAATTCAATTTTTCATAATGAAATCTTTTTCAGGATCAACTAATAATTAAAAACAACTGAAAAAGTATTTTTTTTTTTTATTATTTTAATCAAAGAAATAATTTTAAGCTTAGTCATACTAATAAAAACCACTTTCAGTAATAAAAACTCAGCTTGAGATTTTATATTCTAATAAGGGAAAGCGCCAATACTAATCAATACTAATCAATACTAATCAATACTATCAAATACTATCAAATGATGCCTCAATACTAGTCAATATTAGTCAATACTATCAAATGTCAATATTAGTCAATACTATCAATGTCAATATTAGTCATAATCAATAAATAAGTCAATAAATGCCAATATTAGTCAATTCCTATCAAATGATACCTTGCTAAAAAGGGCAGAAAAAGACCTTTATGAAACAACTGATGTTTGCTTATAGGGTTTAAAGTAAAAGTTTTATGAAGCATAATTGATTGCAAAAAAGCAACAAATTTGTTAAACTATTTTCACTTAACTCTGTAAATTAAGTTGAAATGCGCAATAAATTTGTTAGATTGATTTTTTCTTCAAGAATAGAAAATATGTCTGACATATTTTATGTCAGCAGAAAATAATTCAGACATAAAAATATGTCAAAATATGTCAACAGAAAATGTCTGACATATTTTATGTCAGCAGAAAATAATTCAGACATAAAATTATGTCAAAATATGTCGACAGAAAATATGTCTGACATATTTTATGTCAGCAGAAAATCATTCAGACATAAAATTATGTCAAAATATGTCGACAGAAAATATGTCTGACATATTTTATGTCAGCAGAAAACAATTCAGACATAAAATTATGTCAAAATATGTCGATAGAAAATATGTCTGACATATTTTATGTCAGCAGAAAATAATTCAAACATAAAAATATGTCAAAATATGTCAATCGAAAATATATCTGACATATTTTATGTCAGCAGAAAATAATTCAGACATAAAATTATGTCAAAATATGTCAATAGAAAATATGTGGGACATATTTTATGTCAGCAGAAAATATGTCTCAGACATATTTGACAGATAACAACCCTGTATATATATATATATATATATATATATATATATACAGGGTGACCAGAAAGTTCTGTCAGTAATCAATGTGCATACTCTCTGGTCTCCCATATTTCATTATTTACAAGTGTTTATCATTAATTTTTGTATCAGTTTTGTATCAATTTAGTACAATTGTAACTGTACGATGATGCTTATCAATTGTAACTGAATTTGTCAATAGTAACTGGGTTTGTTCTTTCTATTGTAGTCATTATGAATGTTCATTGTTTGTTGACTCAATGACATTATGAGGAAGGACTTACGGGTGCTGAAATATTCAAATTAGTAAAGGTGCATGAAATTACTGAGAGATGTGTTTATCGAACTATCCAACGGTTGCGTGAAACTGGTGGTGTTGAAGACCGTGAAAGGTCGGGTCGTCCACGAATAGTTCGAACCCCAGATTGTATTAAACGAATACGCGAGAAAACTTGGAGGAACCCTGAAAGGTCAGCGCGAAAATTGGCTCAGGAGGAAGGAGTACCCAGGGAGTCGATGAGGGAATTATTGAAATTAGACCTTGGATTGAAACCTTATCGCAAGCATAAAGTTCATGGATTGACTGCAAATCAAAAGCTGGCCAGGTTGCAAAGATGCAAGATGGTCATTGTGCAGTACAGAACATTATCTTTTCTGATGAAAAGTTATTCGTGATGGAACAAAGTTTTGATGCTAAAAACAATGTTGTGTGGTTAACATCATTAAAGGACATACCTCAGTCTTAAGGAACAGTTCAGCGGTATCAGAATCGAAGTTCAGTGATGGTATGGGCAGCAGTGTGTAGCAAAGGAAAATTGCCATTGGTCTTTATCGAACGTGGCACCAAAATTAATGCAATATCTAATCAACAGAGTATTTTGCAACCAGAAGCCAATTTGTTATATCCCAATGGAGACTGGTATTTTCAACAGGATTCAGCACCAGCTCATACAGCTAAAACAGCGCAAGAATGACTCCAACAGAATTGCCCTAAGTTTATTGCTAAGGATGAGTGGTCTGCGTCCTCTCTCGACCTGAATCCACTTGATTTTTGTGTGTGGGGTATTTTGGAGTCCAAGGTCAATGCTAAACAACATCCCAACTTGGCCTCCATGAAACGAATGATGATCCACAAATGAGAAAAATTTCCTATGAAAACCATTCGTGCCGCCATACAATCATGGCGTCATCGATTATCATTGACAGTGGACCGAAAAGGAGACCGATTTGAATAATTCTTGGTATACTTACACTACATATGTTACTTGATCTGTTACTGTAATTTCAGTAGTTGATGTATATTACATTAAAGGTAAATTGATTGTGAAGTACTGACAGAACTTTCCGGTCACCCTGTGTGTATATATATATATATATATATATATATATATATACGCACACACACACACACACACACACACACACACACACACACACACACACACACACACACACACACACACACACTTACATACTGGGGCTATTCTAGGGTGTTTTCAACAGTGTCAACAGCATTTTGGCACTGGCCAAATTAAAATTTAAGGAACTTTTAATTTTTTTATAACATTTTTTACGGAAAATATTGTTGTTTTTTTTTGTGAAAAAACACCTATGTGTGGCGATATTTTCAATAAATTTCTCTGGGAAAAAAGGGAAGGGTTACCGCCGCCCAAATTTTTGTTCTAGAATAGCTCCTGATATATATATATATATATATATATATATATATATATATATATATATATATATATATATATATATATATATAATGTAAAATTGTCAACACTAAATTATAGTGTTATTATTTTTATATTATATATTGAATTCATATATAAAAATATATTAATTATATTAATATATTTATATATTAAAATAAATTTGTCTCAAAGCAAAATAAAAAAATATAATACACAATTAAATATTCTGCTTAAAAAATTGTAATTATACGCACAGTTTTACTGTGGAACCTTTAATTGTTGTAATAATTTTAAAACTTCCTGCATTCTGTTACATTAAGAAAATATAAAGTATTTTTTATAAGTAGTAAACACTTATATAGCTTTTCAACCTTTCATAACGTCAAACTTTTTTATCAAATAGGTTAAGTTGTTAATAAATGAATGCTTGTGTGAAAAGAAAACGCTTGCCTGAAGAATTTTTTCACTGTGCAATAAATGACGCTCACTGATTATATTCTTGTATCATTAATCCTGCAAGCATATGCTTATAACGAATATAGAATCATGCAAAAACTGAAAGCTCTAGTAAAAAAAGCTCTTTAGAGGAGCAACTTGCATGACTCGCCAAGTTCATTTTAGAAGAACTTTTCTCTGCTCTCACACTCATTTACTACTGTTGAGGTCTGCACATACTTACATACATGTAAACACACTCACTAGGGTTTCCCAAAAAATGACATTTTTGATAATATATCTGCTGCCACCTATTTAATACGTTCTTTATATTAAAATAACACCTTTAAATTAATATAATATAAAACAACAAATTAATGAATAAAAGATATCTTTAGGTGTCCCCCAAGACCCTTGAACATTTAACGAGTTCCTAATACTAAAAAGAAAAAGTTTATCATGTTGGGTCTCAAATGAAACAAAGTTATATAAAAATTTTAAAAATGACAATTATATTATAAAAAACTAATTAAAAAAATACTTTAGTCAAAAGTATGGTAAAAATACACTCTTTTTTCATTTTTAGTTAACAAATGTTATTTTTATGCAACAAAATCTAATATATTAATTTTTATATAATATAGTTATCATTTTTCAAACTTTCATGCATAACTTTTTTAATAATATTAGGTACTTGCTTAATGTTCAAGGGTCTTGGGAGAACCTTGAATGTTTAAGAAATGATAATATTATTTAAAATTATTAACTACTGAAACTTGGGTTAAATACCAAAAGTTGGGTTATGCGGTAGTGGTGTAGTGGTAGAGTGCTCGCTTCATAAGCGAGAGGTTCCGAGTTCGATCCCCACCACATCCCTGGTAGTACCGCGCTCAACTTGTTTCTCTGCGCAGCGGCCTTGTTGGTCAAGGTTTGTGTTTCGGAGCTATAGAGTTGAGAGAGGGGTATAACCACAATTAAGTAGCCTCCTCATCTGTAGTGGCCTTCTGGGCCTTGGGGAGGTGAACTAACACCCAAAAAAAAAAAAAAAAAAAAAAAAAAATAAATATAAAAAATTTGGAGCAGAGGTAAAAAAAATTTTAATGGTGCCGCAGCCTCAGCTCCAGGCTGCGGCACCATTAAAATTTTTGGCTCCAACTCCTGAGCAGCTCCAGAAGAAACAAATTAACATATAAAATATTTTATAAATATTTTTGTGGTTTTATCAAGATTGCTTGATATAAACTCAAGTGCAGAAAATAGACTACACTTATTTGTAAGAAAAAAGTGTAGTTCTGCACACTCTATGTATCCTTTTTGGGTTTTTCTCAATTTATTATTTCTTTTTCTTTTCTTTCTTTCTAAATTCTTTCTAAATTTCTTGACTTGGTGTTATATTTTTGGCATCTCTTTTATAAGTTATTTTCTGCTATTGCTTTTAGACTTGTTTTTCTCATATATCTGATTATTTTCTAACAATATTCTAAAGCTAGCAGTGAAATATATTTCTAGCCACATAAACTGTGGCTAGAAATATATTACAAATTATTAATTTCTTCACAACATACTGGACCTTTATCAAAAGTTGGGTAGAGTATGTTTCTTTTAAAGCATAACAATTAACTAGCTGCAAAGTTTGAACAACGCAGCACATCACCTTAATCTTAGTATCTTTACACCCTTCTTGGTGAAATAAGGTTAAATTTTTTTTCCCAAACTGCTGCACATTCTTTCTCATTCATATCCTGTCATAAATGCTCCTCGTGTTCCTCATCAATGTTTTAAAGTAACTTTTAAATTATGATATGCAGCAACATAAACTACATGACATTTTACAAAAAAACGATTTTATCAAAATTAATTTTAAAAAAACGCTAGCAATTTTTTGAATGTATACAAAAACAACTTTATATACATCAGCTTAAGTATAATTTATAAAATATTAAATTTCTAAGTGCCTCAAGGTAAGCATCAAATATTTAGCACTCTACCTATACATATAATATCAATAACATAGTATAAAATGCTTAATCTAGAAATCATAAAACTTTAAATGCATTATTAATTACAGTTTAATTGAAAAAATTCTTTTTTCATATAAAAAATAACTTGTTAGTACTTATAAACCCTTTAGCAAAAAGAAATTTTGATATTCCAAATTATCAAAGAGAGGAGCTAGCTTGGAGCTCCGGAGCTCCACTCTTTGATAATTTCTAGGTGGAGCTAGCTCCACCTAGAAATATTTCAGCTCCAGCTCAACTCCTCGTAAAAACATCAGCTCCAGATAGCCTGGCTTCAGCTCCGGAACAGCTCCAAAGCCCTGGTTAAATAAAATTGACACTTTTTCTTTAAGTTTGGTGATTAGAACCTAGATCAAGTATATAAGACTTAATACAATAAACAGACCTCTATAAATAATTATTATTCCCAAAATTTTTAAATCCAGTGTTATTTTGTTATTGTAGAAGCCCTGATAGAAGTTTTTACATCCAGGTAGCATTTGTCCAACCTCCAACCCTTAGTTTAAAAAAACAAATTATAGATTTTTTTTTAAATTGTTACATAAATACAAGTCTCGTCTATGTATCTGGACTGTGGATTATAAACTAAGATCATTTAGACATAATAATGTTGAACTTGAGTGATTGTGCTGTTTTTGAAATTAATTTCGAAATTGACTTGGATTTTTAAAAATTTATGTATTTAGTTTCTATAATGTTAATATTACCAACATTTTTTTTCTCAAGCATAGGTCGAATAATAAATTCTTTTTCTGTCATTGAAACATGTGCCATTTCACGCAATGGTAAAGTTGAATCACTAGTATCTATTGTCACATAGATGTTATCAATGCATTCTGAAAAAAAAAGTTAAAACAATTTCAAATGGAAGAACAAACTAAAAAGACAAAAATATAACTAAAATTTTTAGGCGATTAAAAAGATTTAATACATTTAAACATAAAATATTTATTTTAATTTTTGTCTTGATTTAAAGATCAATTTTTTCATATATATAGTTTTTTAACCTGCAGACATATTGCTGATTGGAAATGTAAAAGAAGTGAGAAATAAATTATGTTAAAATATAAAATAAAAAGATAAAAAAAATGGCTTACAAAAATCTTTTTTAACAAAATTAAATAACAATAACAAATAATACAAAAAAAACTTTTAACATAAAAGATGCTAAAATAAAAAATGATATTATTTAAAATTAATAACATAACTACTAAAAGTTGGGTTTAATAAAATTAATAATATAATATATAAAAAACAACAACTTAAAAAACAACAAACTGAAAACCAATATTTTAACCAAAAACAAGATTGAGCCTTAAAATGAGAAAGTACCAGACAAATGGTTCAGTATATCAAGAAATTATAAAATCAAGTCCTTCAAAAGCTTTAGAACCCAAAGCTTAAAAAGAATAAGTGGCAAGATGTCATGTGAAAAGTTATACAAATAAAATAAAAAAACTGTTCTTGTATCCTTTTAACATTACAAAGACATCATTTATATATGAGAGTCTGTAAGAACAAGATAAGGAATAAATTTGAGAAAACTGAAAAAATTCCCACAAAAATTTTTAATTCTAAATAAATAGTAAAATACCAAAAAGAGCACCAAGAAAAGTGCTTATTGACACTATAGAAGACTGAGGACCATAATGCATCCTTTTGGGCTGATAAAGTGTGTTGTCATTACTCCCAATCCCCACTAAACTCTTACAATGCCAATTATATTGATTTTGTACCTTAAAAACACCATTCTGCTAAATGTTCTAAACTTCATCCATAAATAAACTTCAGCTGTATTAGGTAATAATTAAAACCAAATTAAAAAAGAAGTTTAGAAAAGTTGAGCACTGGCTTTATGAAAAAGTATGATAAAGCTAGAAAACTTTATCATAGTGATGAAAATTAATTTTTTTCTTTATAACTTTGCTGTTCATACGCTCAATACTATAAATTTTAATTCAAGAAAAAAAGTTTCAATTTTACTAAACCTAACTCTAAACAGTTTAACATGCATGAACTTTGCGGTTTTGTCAGGCTTCCATAATGTCAATTAACTAATTTATGTATGGCAATATAGAGGAGTTGAGACAATTTTTTAAAATCAAAGTCCCTTTCCTGATGTTACCCTGTTTTTAAGATTAAAGTTTATTGTGATACTATCACTTAAAAGATTCCAGATTTGACAACTGGAATTTATAAAAACGACTGCTATCTTGGTTAACCCAAAACATTTCATGGATACAAAAACCATGCTAAAACATAATTACTTTCTTTCATAGTGTACTTACTTCTTCTTCCATAGCTATTTTACTTGAAAGCAATGGTTTTTTTTTAAGCCTTTGAGATGTGTTTTAAATTTTAGTAACTAGTTTTTTTTTATTATAAAGATGTTTTTTATAATAAATAAAATCACATAACTATTTGGAAAAAAAATTGCTGAAGTAAAGCATTAGTTTTTTAAAATTTTAAACATACACCGTTTGTATAAGCAAAAGTAAAGAAATGTGGTGTTTTTTTTTGTCTTGTTTTTAACAAACATTTGCCTGTTGGTCAATTAGTTACGCCCTGTACCCATAATTAAACAAATAAAAAAACTTATATTTTTATGCAAGTGTGTTAAGGAATGATTTATGCTATTACTCAGGCAATTTCTTTGTTTTATTAGTCAATATTTTTATAGAACTCCATCAAAAATCAAATATCCTGAATTAAAACAAAAATGGATAACTGGCCCAAATAGAGAAAACTTTACTGATCCATATAAATCAGCAGTTGTGTGTTTAAAGCACTTTACAGAAGCTGATATGGATAGAACTAGTCTCTCATGTATGAGAGTTCAATATGGTGCCATGACAGGCATTTTTGAAACTTTTTAATATTACTTAAAAGAAGCTAAACCAATTGGTTTAGCTTCTTTTAAGTAATATTGAAAAGCAAATTTAAACTATAAAGCTATGCAAGACAGAAAGGTTTTGAGCATTTATGAAGACAATTTTTAAAATGCTCAGGAAAATCTGCTTAGCAAGAATTTTCACCAGAATAAAAAGGTTTTGCTATAAACTTGCACTTTTATTTGCCTCATGCATTTAAAAGTAAAGATTATTTTTTGAACTTGCACAGAAACTATAAGATTGTCTACCCATGCCATAACTAGTTGATGTACATTTAACTTTGTCAATACTATATAAATAAAATTATTGGTAAAAAAACAATTTTTTTTTAGCTTAGAGATAAAATGCATCAGGGATCAGAAGCAGCATTGGGAGCAAAAGTAAAGTATGCCTGAGCCAAATTCAAAGAATATTTTTTACTATTAACAGCAAACGATGTATCATTAAAAATTAAAAAAAAGTGAAACATTGGAAATGAAGGTTGATGATAACCAGCATCTTGATAAGTTTGATGTTTGGAGTGACTCTATAGGAAAAAAATCTTAGGCAGAAATTGAAAATAGTGAGTGTATCTGATAAGGTGAAGATTTAGGTGGTTTAGGGATGTTTTGTAGATGGTTTAAGCATGTAGAGCATAATAATACAGTTAATCAGGTAACACCATGTAGAAAAAGGTTTTAGGAGAAAAGAGTAAAAGTTAAAGTACAAAAACTTGGAAAATGCATTAAAAATAAAATGAAAAAAACTTTAGTTAGGAAGATGCTCAAGATTGTGTATATTAGAGAAGTAGCATTGTGAGAAACACCCAACCTGTGTAAACGCAAAAATAATGACACTAAAACAATGATAATGACCTTACTACGGAGTTATCTTGAGCTGTTACAGAGATCTAGACAAAATCAGGAAAAATGAATGGACTTCATCATTTTATAAAGAAAAAAATTGCTAAACAAAAATATTTTGCATCACAAAGAAAAATTTATGTCAGTGGCAGGGAGATTATGCAATAAAACTTGAATGCGACCAAAATAAAAAGAAAAAAAAAGTAAAAGGGAAAGTACAGAACTCATGACTATGAAGCAAATTAAAAAAAAAAAACATATGTATAATTGATAAGGATGACATCAATTGCATAAAATCTTGCCAGATGAGCAATTATTATTCAATTACACACTTCACCAAGAAATCCACTATTCTTCAACTCACAAGTCACTCCACTATTCCTCAACTCACAACTCACTCCACTATTCCTCAACTCACAAGTCACTTCACTATTCCTCAACTCATAAATGATAAACCAATTGTAATAATTATAATATAGAATTTACATAAATATATATAGATATACATTTAAATATAATATAATAATATGTATAAACATAGGCGTAGAACGCGCTGGGGCTCGGGGACTCGAGCCCCATCCTGAAATTTGTCACTGGGGCTTTGCCCCACCCGGGAAAATTTATCAAGCTTTCAAAAATGTTTAAAAAATAAAATTCATAATATACTTAAAAATTAACAAATATCACAACTTAAAAACGATTGTAATATTTCCGCAAATACCTATGTTGACTTTCAAAAGTTTAAGCTTTCAAAAGTTTATATTATTTTTCGAATTTCAGAAATTCCACGCTTCTGATGAGTCTCAAGGGAGTTTGAGATCGGTAAAAACGTAACAAAAAGCAAATTAACGGAACTACATAAAGAAAAGAGTTGCGCGAGTTAAACGTTTGTTTAGTATTTTTTTTCTTTGATAACTTTGGCAGTATTAATTGTATTAATTATTTTAAAGTTTTGAATTAAAAACAATTGAATTAAAAAAAGCGTAAATTTTTGAAGAAACTTTTTAATTGTTCAACAGTACATTGACTTTAAAGTAATAAGTTGTACGATGTTGTAGAATGAAGAAAATTAATGGGTAAAATGGGTTTTACATGACCGCAAGAAAGAAAAAGTTTTTGTTCTACCTGCATCAAAGCTACCCAAATGAAAATGCCTTTACTTCGTAGTTCAAAAAAAAAAATTCGTATAAAGCTTTTATTTTAAACGGATTTTCTAATTGGAAGAAAGCGTTACAAATTTTTGGTTCTCGCGAGCATTCTGTATTCCATAGGGCGTCTGTTAGTATGATCGCCTCAGCAACACTGGAATCAACCGTTATCCAACAGCTTAATCATCACCAAAATAAAGAAATAGTGGATAATTGTACGGCTTTATCAAAAATATTTACAACACTTCTTTATTTGGTAATTCCTCAATTTCGTTTAAGAAAAATTTAGATTAACTATCAGTCATTAAATTTATTTACTGGATAACTAAATGTTTCTTCTTAATGTATTAAGGAACGCAAGACCTTGCCATTCGTGGAAAGGTTGAAAATAATTCAAACTTTCGCATGCTACTCAAACTACGAGCAGACGATTCTCTAGAACTGAAGAAATGGTTGAATTGTCCTGAAAAGCAAAGGTGGCTCTCGCCTTGCTCATGCAACGCTTCGTAAGCTATGCGAAAGTTTAAGGGAATCACAATTCTGTAGTTTGATGGCCGATGAAACAACGGATATGTCTGCGAAAGAACAAGTTTTGATCTGCATTCGTTAATGAAAAATTTAAAATTGAGGAGCTTTTTATTGGAATTTATTAAACTGAGAACATCAAGAGCGCAACTTTGTTAAACTGCTTGAAGGACATTTTGTGTCGATTTAGCCTGTTGATTCAAAATTGTCGGGGCTAATGTTTTGACGGATTGTCTAACATGTCTGGAAGTATCTATGGATTGCAGACTTTAATGAAGGAGAAAGAAGAGCGGGCAATTTACGTGCACTGCCGCGCTCATAATCTCAACTTGGTAGCACAAGATTCTGTTGAAAATCAAACAGAGATCAGGAATATTATGAATTTAGTCCAATCATTCATCGCATTTGCCCGTAGATTTCCAAAACGATTGGCATGTTTCAATAAATTTTGAAATGTAGAGGATGTAGAAAGCGGAACATCACTGCGGCCATTTTGCCCCACTCCATGGATCCTTAGAAAACCGCCCATTATATCTATTACGAGTAACTATTCCACCATTATCAACTGGTTAGAGGATTTTGAAAATCATTCTGATAATTCAGCCAAAAATAAGTCAGAAGCAGTGGGTTATCTGGAATTTTTTTGTAAGTTTGACACATTTTTCAAATTGGAAATTTTGCGCATGATCTTCACGATAATCGAGGATGCTAATACAGCACTCCAAGGTAAATATTGTTTTATTTCATAGTTTTAATATACTTTTTTAAAATATTATTTTACGCAAATTATAATGTTAAACGTTTATTGAAAATCATTTTAGGCATGCAGCCTAATTTTTTCAAAGCAAGAAATACCATCAACACACCTAAGGAGGTGTTAAAAGAAGCCCGGGGTGATCCTTGTTTCAAAGTCTTATGGGGTGCAGCCGTTGTAGCAGCAGAGTGTAGTTTACTTGACAAACCAGAGATGCCACGGAAACGTAAAATTACATCAAAATTTACTAGAAGTGGAGTTCCATACTTTGCTACGACTCCAGAGGACCACTACCGCCAGCTTTTCTATGCATCTCTGGATTGTATTATAACAGGACTTGCGACTCGTTTCGAACCAACTGAGACCACTGAGTATTTACCAAATGTAAAAAAATTTCTCAATGGTCAGTGCTTGTAAGTTGGATTTGATGAGGCTTTTTACTAAGATGACTTTGAAGGTTATAGAAGGCTACAAATCCATTGCGATATATTTGTGGATCATGCAAAATTCAAGAATATTCAACTAATTGATTTTGAATCAGTTTTGAATGAGCTTGTAGACCATGATGGTATCCTTTCTCAAATAATTCCACTGATTCCTGAGTTTATGAAGCTGGTAAAGATTTTACTATGTCTGCCTGTCACCTCATGTACATGTGAGCGCTCTTTTTCTTGTCTTCGTAGGTTAAAGACTTATTTGTGTTCTACAATATCTCAGGAGCAATTGAATCATCTCGCTGTTTTAAATTGCCATCGCCATATTGCCTACACTCTTGATCTTGATCATTTGATCAATGAGTTTATAATGCGTGCCTCCATACGCATGAACACATTTTACTTGAGAAAATAAATTACATTTTTATGCCCATTGAAAAAACTTTTTATTTCTTATTTTAGATTTTCAACTCCTACAAAATAGTTTATGCCCCACCCGGGAAAACTAAAACTCTACGCCTATGTGTATAAATGTACATTTATGTAAATAATTACGCCAATTATAACTCAATCAAAAATTATCAATTCTAAAACTAATAGCAAGTATCATTGCTATTCTTATATACATATATTCTTATGTCAAAAACTACTAAAGATCTGGAAAACAACTATAGTATATCAAATTTTTAAGAAAAGGAAACTATAGATCTACTACTACGACATCTATTGCTTTTGATGTTATGCAGTCCATGATTTTAATTTTAATTTTATTTTAAAATAATTAAAAAATACTTCTACAAAATTATACATAGAAAATAGATTTAAAAATAATATAAAACAATGCAAATGAAATAATGTACCTGCTGTAATTTTCAAGGGATACTTCTGGCGGTATTCTAATCTAAGTTTATCAACTTTTGCTTGCATTTCACTATTCAACTCTTTTAAATCAAGAAAATTTTCACCAATACTTAAATCTATTTTTGCAACAGTTGAACTCTTCTTTTTTGGCTTATCTTTAAAGTTTAAAAAATTAAAAATGTCAAGCATCGCTAGCATAAGATTAAGTTTAACAATAATAAGTTAATTTCAATTTCAATTTAGTCAAACTAGTCAAATATTGACTAGTTAATTTTAACCTACGGATAAATAGCTGACTTAACCAATTGATAAGTACTTGATTTTAATAAATCAACAACTGATTGATTTCAACTAATTAATAAGGAGGTGATTTCAAGAAACCAATGAAAAACTAATTCTCAACCACTTCAAAAAATTATTAGTCAAACTTTGTTTAACTAATAACTAAGTAATAAGCTTCTTGATGATAAATTAAATATCATAATTTTAAAAAATTATTTATAAAACAATATACTGTTTAATTTTGAAAACAAGGAAACAAAAAAATTAACATAAATAAAAAAATTAAAAAAAAACATTCAAACAAACCTTTTGATGCAGACATAACTATGGTTGAATGCATTGACCTAATAACTTGGTGTTGATTCTTAGTAATATTACAAAATTTGGTGCAACATACACGCACCTGTAATCTGGAGATTAAACGCAATGGGTGAATAATATTCATGATGCTAACAGAAAAATAATTCATAACTTTTATCTTTGTTCATCTTTTACAGTGCATATATATATATATATATATATATATATATATATATATATATATATATATATATATATATATATATATATATATATATATATATATATATATATATATATATATGAAGACCACAGGGAAAAAAAAGGGCATATGTCACATTTTCCAACTATTTGAGTTATGTCCCCTATTATATAAACATAAACCTGAAGGTTAACAAAATAGAAATTGACATCAGAAAGAATCAAACTAGGTGGCTGAGCATGTTCAAACCTGATGTCTTTGGATGATGACAGTCAAAATAGATCAATCAACTTGTTTCTCTGCAGTGGACTTGTTCGTCAAGGTTTGTGTTTCGAAGTTATAGAATTGAGAGAGGGTTATAACCACAATTAAATAGCCTCCTTATCTGTAGTGGCCCTCTCAGTCTTGGGGAGGCAATTTTACATTTAAAAAAAAAAAGAAATTGTTATAGGTTTATTTACTTTTATACTTAATATAAAATTGCCGACTAAAAGTAACATCAAACAACAAAGAATTTATTACCAAAAAAAATGATGTATGACAAAAAATGATGCATTACAAAAAAAATATATCACTATTTAAATAATTTTTAATTTACTTCACATATTGACACTATACACTATTTATAAGTCAAATTATCTGGCCACCAATCAGGTTTAAATGCTTTAACAGAAACATCTGAATCCTTAATGTGAAGTTTGTTTTTATCATCAAATATTTCTTTAAGTCTCAATAAACCAATCGCATTTTTTCCTGATATACCTAACAGTTTTCCAACCTGAAAATCTCCGTCTATGCAAACAGTATTACCATTTAATAAACAATGTTCTCTTGACAACAATAATGGAACCACTCGCTTCCGTATAACACCTGTATGGTGTGCTCGTGCAACAAGCTCCTGACCAATATAACAACCTTTTGTGAAGCTAACACCATTAAGAAGAGCTAAGTTATGTTCTAATGGAATACCATTAATAACTTCCACTCCCTCTGATATTCCTAATTGATAGCGAAGATTTGTATAGCAAGATATATCATCAAACTCATTTTCAACTATTTTTTTTGTAGACAAATTGCGATAACCAAGTTTTGGTAGGCGTGGATCTACAACAAAATCATCAAACGTATCAGAACTGAATGAAACATAAACATTTAAATCATCTCGATTTTCGAAAAAAACTTTTGATCGCAGTTTGTATTGGCTCAGATAAGACACCAACTCATCTTTAAAACATGAATTGCATTCCATTAAATAACCATGCTCATATTTATATAAAAACAAATCATATAATATTCTCCCTTGCACATTTAAAACCATTGAGTAAATGCAATTTACAAGATTATTGTCCAACAAAGACACATCATTAGTAATCATACCTTGTAACAACTTTTTGCAATCTTTCCCATGTACGGATATAACACCATTGCATTTAATGGGAACAATAGTTTTTCCGGTGATAAGATTTCGAGTAAAAATATTTTTAAAATTAGTAGTAATTATTTTATAACAAGTTTTTATTTGCATTCTGTATTTATAAATCTGAAGTATACAATTTTTAAGTATTCATTTTATGAACAGGATTATGAAACCTGGACACACTAGCCATTATAAATTTTATTTCCTAATAAATTCATTAATAAAAATAATTTGTAATAATGTAAAAAAGGAAATGCATAAATTCTTAAGTTTCATATAAATTACAATGCTATATGTTATTTCAGTACTTCCTATTAATATGTCGACAGCGCAGGAAAAAATAGCAAAATCACATTTACAAAGTTTTGAGTAATAAATATTGATTTATAAAAACCTTTATATAAAGCTAAGAAAAAATAAATAAAAACAAATTAGTTTAGACTAACCTTTAAATAAATTAAAAAAACTTTATTATCCTGAATTTTAATTTTCTTCGCTTTATATAAAGACTTGTGTAAATGATCAATATATACTTTTGCTAAACTTTTTAAATGTGACAATGCTATTTTTTCCTATGTGCTCTGTATGATTACAACATTATTTACTACATCTTTAACAGTATTTAATTTTTTAATAGTTATTACTTTATAAACTATTTAAAATTATTTGATTTAAAACATAAAAAACAAAACAAAACAACATTTTATATTTTAAATGACACCTTTGACATCATTCACCTGCAATACATAATGAAAGTAAAAAGATAAATTTTATTTAATAATTCTTTATTATTTTATTACTTTCACCAAGTACTTTACTTACCTCTTCGCTTTTTTTTTTACTTTTTGGCTTTTTGTGTGGTTACTATAACAACTCACATTTTATTAATTATAGTAGCAACAATAATAAAATAATACTTTTATTGTTATTAATATTAACAATTATTAACAACAATATTGCTACTACTAATATTATTAATTTCATTGTTATTATTATTATTTTTTTTTTTTATTATTATCAGTTAATCTGTAATAATTATTGTATTAGTAATTTGATGTTATATTAGAATTTTTTTTAATTAAAAAAAACTTGATATTTTTTAGAAAGCAAAAAAAAAAAAAAAAAAAAAAAAAAAAAAAATTTATATTTAAATAAAAAAAAAAACTTTAATATTTTGATTATAATTTTTGCAATTCAAAATAATGAAAACTCTTTGGTTTAAAACAAAAAAAACCTGCTTGTGTTTAAACTAAAAAAAGCGTTTTGACTAATTAAATTTTGAAAGTTAAAAAAATCTAATAAATTTTTGAAAGTTAAAAAAGTCTAATTTGATTTTTAAATCATGTTTTAAAATTTTAAATACACTTAGTCTAATTTTGATTTTTAAATCATGTTTTAAAATTTTAAATACACTCAGTTTAATTTTGATTTTTAAATGTTTTAAAATTTTAAATACACTCAGTCTAATTTTGATTTTTAAATCATGTTTTAAAATTTTAAAAAAGTGAAAGTTTTGTTAAGTAAGACTCAATTATTTTTTTTTTTTAATTTAAGGAGAAGAAAGTGAATTTAAAAATTTTTAAATTTCAACATTTAATACATTGATTGCAATTTTTTTTTTATTAGTTAATTGTATTTTTTATTTAGACATTTATAAATAAAAAGATTTTTTATTGAGAATTAAAAAAGTCAAAAAATAATTAAACCAGTGATGAACATAAATATTCTTTAAAAAAAATTTATATCCTAATGTTTTTCTTTTTGGATGAATTTTTTTTCTTTAAAGCAGAATTCTCTTTTTTTGTTCTTGGACCAGATATAACTTCATCCTTTAGTTTTAACATTTTTTGTTTTTTTGATTCTTTTAACAACTTGTTTTCTTCATCGTTCTTTTGTTTTCTTTTAATACCTGCAGGTTGCATAGCAACTTGATTTACAAGTTTGTTAGGAGCATCCCTTAAACCAAAACTTTTAGCAATATGTCCTAAATGCAAATTCTTTACATGAAATATTTCTTTAACTGTTGATGGGTAAGATGAGTAGCTTTGAATAAAAGAATTGTAGGCAGAGATAGCAAGTTGTTTAAAATTTTTTGATTTTGTACATTCAAGCTCTATAATGTTCTGCAAATAGGTAACTTTCTCCTCAATCTTGTTTTGTGTTTTACAAGAATACTTCTTGATAATAAAGTCCTTTAAAACATTGAAAAGATCAATTTCATTTAAAATAACTAAAGAATCATTTAAAAACTTTACATAACCAACTTCAGAAGGAAGTAAAAATAACAGAGACTTTCCTTTTTCTCCAATTCTAGCTGTTCGACCAACTCTATGTAAATAATCTTCAAACTGTGTTGGACAAGAATACTGAACAATCCAGTCTACTTTCTTGATGTCTAAACCACGAGCACCAACATCAGTGCAGAAGAGAACTCCAAAACTCGATTCTTTAAACAAATCAAAGTTTTTAAACCTTTGCTCTTGTGTCATATCTCCATGCAGCATATATACATTTTTAAATAACATTTCAGAATGTGTGTCAACTTCTGCTAAAAAAAGTTTAAGAGCTTCATAGTGGAAATGAACAGAATTTTTATTAGAAACAAAAACAATAACTTTCTTTTTCTCTACAAATGCATTATCACAAATAAAACAAAATATTGTTACTAAACGTAGCTTGGCAGGAACTGTAACAAAGTATTGAGTTAAAGAACTAGGAACAACATATTCATGAATAGCGTTAGAATTGAAATCATCTTTTTTACTAGAATCAACAAAAACATGATTACTTAAACTTAATGAAGCTAAATTTTCGATGTCTTTAGATAAAGTGGCAGATAACAAAACAGATTGCCTTTTAAGGCTGTTGTGTTGATCAAGAAAACCTAAAATTTCCTTTATTGTTTTTTCAAAACCCATGCTCAAAAGCTTGTCAGCTTCATCTAAAACAAGATATTTTATTTTTGAGACATTTAAACAAGATGTCTCTTTTAAATGATATTGGAATCTGCCAGGTGTTGCAACAATTATATTAATTCCTTTACGCAATCTGGCTTTTTCTGACTTACATTTTTCTCCACCAATAAGCATTCCAGGAACAATTGAAATGCAACTTTTACAAAGATCTTGCACAATATTGAATGTTTGCAAGGCTAATTCTCTAGTAGGGACAATTATGAGAGCAAAAGGGCCATCTTGTCTCCCTATAGATGGCTTCATTTTAATCATTTTATCAATAATAGGGATAGCATAACAAAATGTTTTTCCTGATCCAGTAGGAGATTTTATCATTGCATCTTTACCATTTAATAGAGGAGGTATTGATATCATCTGAATCTGTGTTAATGAATTAAATTTAAACTGATCTCTTAAATTATTTCTTAGTCTGTCAGAAATTGGAAGATCAGAAACATTTTCTGAACTGAAGACAACCTCCTCCACATTACTAACATTGTTATTTGAAATCACTTGAGGTATATCAGGATTTTTATTAAACAGTGAAGATATAGTAGTAAAATGTGCTGGATCAACATAAGATTGACTTTTAGCCTTAATCAAATTTGAATGAGTCGATTTTACAAAAAAATTTTTCTGTTCATAGCCTTTCTCTTTTTGTATACTTTTCTTTGTTACATATGCTGATTTTTCCTTTGGCGTATATGGTTCCAAATTTAAAAGTAGACTATCACTTTCATTTTCCATTTTTCTTAAATAGATTTTTCAATGTTTTTTTATTTTTAAACTATATATAAAAGAAAAAAATCATTTGCAGTATAAATAGAAGAACATTTTTAAAAACTTACAAATTGTTAATGTTAATAAATATAGAAAATTATCATTATTTCATTTTTTTATAACCAAATTTTTTTTTAAATGCTTTTAAAGACCTAATTTGTAAATTTAAGTAATATATATTTAAGTATAACTTTGTTATATATATATATATATATATATATATATATATATATATATATATATATATATATATATATATATACACATATATGTATATATATGTACACATATGTACACATATATGTATATAATATATATATGTACACATATATGTATATATATGTACACATATATATATATATATATATATATATATATGTACACATATATGTATATATATATGTACACATATATGTATATATATATGTACACATATATGTATATATATATATATGTACACATATATGTATATATATATGTACACATATATGTATATATATATATGTACACATATATGTATATATATATATATATATATACATATATATATATGTGTGTGTGCAAATGCACACACACATATATATATAAACAGCTAAGCAGTCTAAAATAATTTCATTTTTTCGCTTGTTGCCATCTTGTGGAGACTTGCAAGTCTCCACACAAGAGTGTGTAGACTTTTATATTAAAAAGTCACCACAATGTGGTGGCTTTTTAATATAAACATAACGAATATTTATTGGCTTCAGTACACACATCGATTATCTTATAGCCTGCTGCTACAAGGTAAATAATATTCGTTATGTTTATATTAAAAAGTCACCACATTGTGGTGACTTTTTAATATAAAAGTCTACACACTCTTGTGTGGAGACTTGCAAGTCTCCACAAGAGTGCTGGTACATCGACTATGTTATAGCCTACTGCTACAAGGAAGTGCTGCTACATCAACTGAGGGTTTGGCATGGGGCAGCAATCTTTTTTTGTTTATTTTTTCAATTAATATTCCTAATGTTTGAAAAGCTTCCACTGACGAGAGTGCAACAAGCAAAAAAAATTAAATTATTTTAGACCACATAACTGTAGCTTTACCAATATATGTAAGTATGTATATATATATACATATATATATATATATATATATATATATGTATATATATATAATATATATATATATATATATATATGAATATATATATATATATATATATATATATATATATATATATATATATATATATATATATACACTTATATATATATATATATATATATATATATATATATATATATATATATATATATATATATATATATATATATATATATTAGGGTGGTTCTAAAAACAACTTTTTTGAAAAAAATCTGCTCCCACCCTTTAAATGTGTTCTATATAATACAAAAACACTAGGTTTAAAATTTTGTTGAATAAAAAAAATTTTTAGAGGTCCCCCAAAACCCTTTAATATTTAACGGGTCCCTAATATTTAAAAAAAAAAAGTTTCTCGAAAATAGGTCAACCTGGTACTCAAATGAAGCGAAATTATATAAAAATTTCAAAAATAACATTCATTTTGAAATAATGTAGTTATTTTAGGTTTTACTACGTAAAAATCTTGTTTTTTAGCAAAAAATGAAATAAGTGAATTTTTCATGATAATTGTTATAAATAAGTTTAAACTTCAAATTTATTTTTCAAAATGAATATTATTTTTGAAATTTTTATATAATTGCGCTTCATTTGAGTACCAGGTTGACCTATTTTTGAGAAACTTTTTTTTTGAAAATATTAGGGACCCGTTAAATATTAAAGGGTCTTGGGGGACCTCTATAAATATGTTTTTTTCAAAAAAAATTGAAACCTAGTGTTTTCGTATTATATAGAACACATTTAAGGGGTGGGAGCAGATTTTTTTCAAAAAAGTTGTTTTTAGGGCCACCCTAATATATATATATATATATATATATATATATATATATATATATATATATATATATATATATATATATATATATATATATATATATATACACTTATATATATATATATATATATATATATATATATATATATATATATATATATATATATATATATATATAAATATAAAATTTTACATATATATGTAAAGTTTTGCAACAGTTTTTATTAAGGATTTTGTGAAAAACAAAGTATATAGACTAAGCATAATCATTACTCTATAAAATATTATTTTATTATAACAAAATAAATACTGCAACTTTACAATCTTTATTTATTAAAGATATAAAAATAAAAAACGTTAATATTAGTTTTATTACTGCATATAAACATAAGTTGAATAAATAGGTTATATTTTATATTATAAAATATATTATATAGCTATATATGACTATATGTAACGTATATATAAGTATATACATATATTATATAGTTAGCAAATGTGGTTTTTAACAGTAAAAAGGAAAAAAATAAGTAAAATGAAGATAAGGAAAATCAAAAATTATTTAGAAAAAAGACGAATAAAAAAACTGCAACAAATAATGTAAAAACAAGATCAAATAATATAAATAAAAAAATGACTGAGGAAGAATACGAACAGAAAAAAAAAAAAAAACTACTATAAACCAAATACAAAGTTTAAAATACAAAGTTTAAAAATGTTTGAAAATAGAAAATAATAATAAAAAAGAACAATGAATATTACTACCAGCGAAAAAAAAAAGAAAAAGAACAATTTTTTTAACTTTATTTTTTTAAATTATTCTCATACATTGTTCATAATGAAATTTGCATTAATTTTATATTGTCGTGTATTTTTGTAAATTATTTATTATATAATGCAATTTTGTGCTCTGTTTTGCATTGTTTGTTTTTTTGTTGTTGTTGATGTTGTTGTTGTTTTTGTATTCTAGCGTATTGTTTATTGGACATAGTAGTGTATAGTTCATATTGTTACATGCTTTAGTGCATTGTTTGCACCAGTATGCATTTTTTGAGTTTTATGTTGGTTGGACATTTTCAAAAATGTATATATTTTTAAAAATATGTATATGTAGCTATATGTGTATGTATACATAAGTATGAGCGCATGTGTATTTATGTGCAAATTTGTGTGTATCTATGCATGTGGGTAAGTATAGGTGTATATATCTTTATATTTATGTTTGTGTATGCATGTAACAATATTGAACTTTATTATTTTTTTAATGCTTATTTGTTTTTCTTTATTTTATCTTTAATTTTTATCATATTTCTGTTATGTTTTTTGTTATTATTTCTTTTAATTTTAAATATTTGTTGTAATTACAATTATTATTATTTTTAACTTTAATATTATTATTTTTTTTTAATTATTTTCAATTTAAAAGAACTGTTTTATGTCATTGTTAGTAGTTACGTTTTATCAGTCAACTATTTGAAACAAACTTATATGTATATTTAGCTATAGTGTTTAAAAACAAGTGACTTATTATTTTTATTATTATTTTTATTATAATTACTATTACTATTGTAATTGGTGTTGTTTTTTTATTATTCTTCTGTTCTGTCATATCTTTATCTGTAAAAACAGTTGAAATTTTACTCCAGTTTTTTTCTTTAAAAATATCAAGCATAGCACTTAGTGTTACTGAGTCTTCAGCTGCCGTTAGAAATATTGCAGCAATCTAAATTTCACCATGGGAACAACAACAAGCATTATATTAAGTGGCATTCTCATATTGGTAAGTTCGTAAGTGGTATCCATTAGAACTAATTCAGGATATAGACCAAAGAACCGCTTCATTTCAGCATCTTGATAAGAAATTTCATTTATTACTTCTTTTGCATCTGCTTTAAGTTCAAGATCCTGTTGTAAATTAAAAATCATTAATTAATTTACCAATAACGATAAATTCATTCCATTCACTCACTCAACATTATTCACAACATTACTCACTCAACATTATTCACAATATTACTCACTCACTCAACATTATTCATAATATTACTCACTCACTCAACATTACTCACAACATTACTCACTCAAATTTTAGTTAAAAACTTTATAAACTTTATGTTGTTGAAAAAATCTTGTCTGAACGTTTAATTTTTTAATATTTAAATATATTTACCATTACTTTCACTAAAAACTGCTAAAAGAGACTCCATGCCATTGGTACTTTTATACTTAGCTGCTAAATTATCTCTTAAAGTGACGTTTTTACCTGAAAAATACATTTAATATCAGTATACTTGCACTACTATAAAAAAAATGCATTAAACTGAAATTATAGATGTAATATAATAATATACATTGATTTTACAAGATCAAATATAAAACAATTTAAAAATGTTTTTGTCGAACAATTAGCTTTTTAAAACCTGTTTTTTTTTAGTATTTGATCTTTTATTAGCCACTTGTTTCCATGCTTAACATTCTTGAAACATCTTGCCCCTCCACTGTAGTTAGCTTTCTTCTTTTTGGGAGATTTTGTTAAAAAACTCTTAAAAAAATAAAATGTTAAACAACATGATTTCAAACTAAATAATAGTATCCTATAGCTTTACATTGCTTTATAGCAGAATTTATTTTGTTGCAATACAATATTAGTTGTACAGCTATACAAGAATTATATATAAAATTGCAGAAGTTTTATTATTTAAATAAATGATATATATATATATAAATATATAAATATATAAATATATAAATATATAAATATATATATATATATATATATATATATATATATATATATATATATATATATGTATATATATATATATATATACATATTTTCTCAGCGCAGCGGCCTTGTTCGTTAAGGTTTGTGTTTCGGAGTAATAGAGTTGAGAGAGTGTTATAACCACAAGTAGCCTCCTCATTTGCAGTGGTCTTCTCAGCCTTGAGGAGGAGAATTATTAAAAATATATATATATATATATTAATGGCTTTAAAACATATTTTATCCTAAGATAAGGAGTTGATTTAAAGGCATTTTTTTGAATATATAAATTTACAGGAGGACAATGTTACTTTAGATATGATAAGAAAGCTATTTTACTTAAGACTTTTAATAAACGTTTTTGTCGCAAATACCACGCTATTAGTAAACAATTATTGAAAATTGTTTAGAGTATTTTAAACATTTATAAACTATATTTTAGTAAATTTAATTTTAGTAGTTATTGTTTTAAATAATTAGTAATTAAATGTTTAAATACTTTAAACAATTTTTAATCAATATTTACAATACATAATGTATTTACATATATTAAATTGCATAATACTTGTAAAATTAACAAAATAGTTTTACATCTTGTGATAAGCATTTAATAAATGTATTTAATAAGCTATTCGAATAAAAAACATAAGTATTTAATTAACATATTAACCATTATTTTAATTTTAAAATTTTGATTTAAATATTAGCAAATCTATTCATTTAACTTTTATTAAAGGTTAATAATCTAAAAAATTATGTTTAATAAATAAATTACATTTACTATGGGTTATTTTAAACAGATCTTAATAAAACTTTTATTAAGCTATTGTAATCGCTATTTTTATTATTTTAAAAGTCAAAAGAAACAAAGCTTTCTGAAAAAGTTTGCGCTTTGTTTTTTCGTTTTTCTCACAAAAACTAAAATAGCAAGCTAAAGATCAAAAGTTCATTTAAGTTAATTCAAAAAATAAATTTGCGCAATAGTTATAAGGACTGAAATTTTTTAACTTTTGTTCATTTATGATCATAAGCAATTTACTCTTAACTGCCAAAAAACAAAAGTTAACTTTACTCTGAATGGATTTTAAAATCGCTCTGTTTTTCGAAAAAGCAAATTTTTTTACATTCCATTGTTATAAAATTTTGCAACAAGTTTTTAAAATTAAGTTTCGTAACGACATTCATTTTTTTAAAACTAACGTACAGTTAGTAACCAAAGAACAGTAACTACATAAAAAAGCAATTTCTTTTTAATTCCTTTTATTGTCCTGAAGAAAAAATGAGGTAGCTAAAATAAACTGAAAATTATTTTAATGCTACTACATTTAAAACGGAAATTCTGTTTTCTATTTTTCATAAAAAAGCAAAATATAAATTAAAAAATAATAATTTTTGGGTGCTTTTTTTTGGGCGCCCATACCGCTTCAGCAGTACTAAAACAGGTCTGGGTTCAATCCCGTGTGTGTATATATATACACACTCTCGCCCACACTCCCCTAAAATGGTTAAAGGGAGCAATTTATGTCTCTCGCAAAAATATAGATTTTTTCTCAAAAGTGTAATTATCATTGTAACTAAAATGAAAAACACAAAATCATCTAAAAAAAAATTAATTGCATAATAAACTGCAATCCTTTCTAAAAGGCATAGTTGTTGCAATTTTTCAATTCCAGTTGAACTTTATCATATTGTCTGCTTAATCGTACCCTTGTTAAGTCGAACCATTAGCTAACTCGTATAGTTTTTTAGTGTCCATTTGACAAAAAAAATTGCTTAACTAGAACTTTTACTTTGAACCGCATAAAGGTGTAATAAAATATCAAAACTTCAATAAAAATTCCAAACTTAAATGTTAAAAATTAAATATCTAGCATAATATTTATAAATATCTAACGTAATATTTATAAATATCTTATTAATAAATATCTAGCGTAAAACGTTTATCAAACTTAAAGTTCACTTAAAGCTTCGATTTTGTACAGAATCAATCACATTCTATTAATTAATGACTATTATATTTAAAATCAAAACGTTGGAACATCAAAACGTTGGGACATCAAATATTTTTTTGTCAAATACATGTTAATAAACTAATTATTTTCTCTGGTATCTTCGAATCAGTTAAACTTATATTAAAGTCTATTAATTAAAAAAAGTTAAAGCTAAATGATAAAAATTAAAAAAAAAAGTTATGTATAAAAGTTATGTATAAAAAGTTATGTAACAATATGTATAATAAATATATTTGTTATATTTTTTAAATATATTGTTACTTTGAAAATATATTAAATATATTGTTAATTAAAACTTTTAAAAGCGTGCTCATAATCAACAAAAGAAAAAATGTTACATCACTAGTTTCACAAACGCATTTCTCAAAATATATGCCAGTATATAAGTTATTTATATATTATATTTGTATAAGTATATATATACTAACACTAATATATATTACATTAGTGTAAGTCTATTACATATTTATTAGTTATATAATCAAGTATATAAAATATTATCCACTTGATAATAACTAAATGGTGCATTCAGTTTAAATTAGAAAGCAACTTTTTGTTTTGTACAAACAATGAATGAAAAGTTAGGTCATTACTGCTTACTAGTGGTCAACAATACCGCTCCAGTCAGTTGGATACCATTACCAGATACCGGTATCTGGTATCTGCTACCGGTATCCAGTCTTTAAAATATTTAATATAGTTTTTTAATTTTTTTTCATTGTAATTGTAAATTTCAAAAAAAAATTAAACCAAAACAAAATCAAATATATTTAAAATAACAAGAACAAAGTGGCATACACAATCAACAGACAATAAACATTGAAAATATTATCTTAGTTAAGACTTAAATACTAATATAAACTTAAACTATAAATGTTTAATGTAGTTTTTCTAGTTTTTTTCATTGCAATTTCAAATTTATAAAAAAATTTGAACTAAAGCAAAATCAAATGCATTAAAAATAGCAAGAAAAAGTGGCATAGACATTTAACATGCAATAAATATTAAAATTATTATCTTAAACCAGACAATAGATATTAAAAATACCTTAAATTATGAATATTTTTGCCAATCATATATAAAAGAATGTACTAAATAATAAAAGAAATATAATCCATGTCATCTTTCTTATCCAGAAGTGATGCATTAATGTAAATTAAAGCCAACTTTTCAACTGTTTCATCTGACAAAGCTATTTCTTATCTTGCTGTGAATAAACGAGAAAACATTCCATACACATTCACTGGCAGCAAAGGATGTTGGCACAAAATAATGTCTTCTTGCTACTTCAAACAATTTTGGAAACTCTGACTTTCCAAATGCGCCCCATTAATGAAGAGGTGACATTTCAAAAAATTCTTGTTGTTCACAGAGAGGAAAAATGTAATTTAATAATTCAACTTTTGCCTGTTGAACATCATCTTGATTTCTGAAGAACTTCTGAAAGTAGATTTTCAATTGCCTCTGTGTGGCAAGCTTGTCAGTCCCAATCATACAATTTCTAACAGTGTTATTTGGTGACAGAAGATATGCAAATCCCATTGATTCAGTGTGAACAAATACCCAACGCTCATCAACTATATGCAATAATTCCAATTTATGTGTTTTATGATCAGCAAATTGCAAGTGAAGCTCTAAAAATTTTGTGTAGACATCAGCTAGATTTCCATTATCGCGCTCAAGGACATCAATAATACTTGAAGGAAATTTAAGAACTGATTCAACATCCTTCAAATCTCTCCAAAACTGTGCACTGCGTACACATTTCAAGAAATTCTTCAATTTGATCTTTAGAGTAACAGTTTTGATTATTTCATCATCATCAAGCTCCATAATAACCATTTTAGCAGCAGATAAATTGATAAGTGCATTATATTGTGTGTACCATCTTGTATCAACAGGTTGAATCAACCCCTTTGAGACTGTGTGATGTTCTGATTTGGTTAAATGTTGCCAAGACAAATTGGTGGTGCCTAATAAAATTGATCATATCAACAGTTTTTGACAAAATGTTACAGAAGGGCTCCAATTTATAGACATCACGTATTAGTAAATTAAATACATGTGCATCACACCCATTTGCATATATATACGGATACTAATCTTTAATTATCTGCCAAGCTTTCCATATATTTCTAGCATTATCAGTAATTACTGAAACACATTTTCTGGGTTCCAGTTCACTAAAAATTTTAATTATTGATTCAGCCACTTCTTCTCCAGTTTGGTTTACTGATGTTTCAACAGATTTTTAAAAAAAATGGCTTACTGTTCGAAATACAGAGCACAAAGTTACCAACCATCAGTAATAATAGAATAGCATACAGCTGTATTAACCGTCTCTTTTCCCAATTCAACATACTCATAATATGCCTTGTCCAATAAAGTGGTAGAAATTTGTTTTGCTGATGCTGCATGTTTGCCATGTGCAGGACTGACAGAGGAAATAAATGTTTTGAATGCATTTGAATCAATTACTCTGAAAGGAATTGCTGTTTGGTATACAAAATCAGCAAGTTTGCGATTATAATCATCAACTTGCCCTGGGGTAACAGATTCAGTAAAACTTTTAATACTAATTTGAGAAGTATTGCGATGCATCTGGTGGGATTTGAATGAATTTGTGTCACAAATAATTCTTTTTGAAACTTGAGAGACAGAGTCAGCGGGATTCAGAGAGCCTGTGGAGACTGTGAATTTTTAAATCTTGTGAGAGGCAAGGATTTATTGATTCACCTAATGGAGACACTCTGCACAAAGAATCCCTTGACTCGCTTTCAGGGGCACGCTTTGAGTTAGCCTTGGCCCATAAGTTCTTCTCAGCTGCTAGGATTTTAAAGCAAGACCTTATGACTTGTAACCTTAGCACTTGACCATGCAACTGAAACCCCACAGGAAACACATGCGTGTTTCAAGGTTTTGTTTTTGCCTTTCAGATAGTCAGAAATTTAAAAGTTTTCAGGTGTCGAAGCTATATATCTGGAAAAAAATTAAATAGGAGGCTTAAAAATTACATTAATTTCATTAATAATATAAAATGTTAAGCCATAAATTATGGCTGTATGTATGTATTATGGGTCATAAATTATGGGCCATAATACATACATAGTCTTTTAGTAATTAATAATTATCATATACATATTAATATACTAATAATTACTAAAAGATGTATTAAATAATATTTTTAAATGAGTATGTACATTTAAGACTTAAGTGTAACAGCTTGGGAGATTAGTAGTAGCATGCTTACAAAAATGTCTTGTGTCCTAATGGGTAAAAAGCATTTTGCTTTAATGTTATTCTTATCTTTTTACTAATGAAAAAAATGGTATCCAAATGTGGTATCTTGGAAAAATGGATACCACATCAAGATACCACAACCATGGATACTGGTATGCGGTAACCGTCTACTTTTTTCAAAACATTTTGTCCCTCTCAGCGTAGTTAAGGAGAGATCCGAACGATTTGCATTTCTCAAAAACAAAAATTTATGTTTATAAACTTTAATTTTTTGTGTTTTCCGCTTATTTTCGACTTATATATTTTTAAAAAGTAGAATTTAAGCTTTTCATATGAAATTTATTATTTTTTTCATAAATCTTTTTTCAACCAAAGTATCAACCAAAACAAAACTACCACTAAAATATATAAAACGCATCAGGGCAGCGTCATAAAAACAGTTGAAACAAATGTTTTAAGTAATTACATTCCAAATATGTCTCTTTTATTTGAAAGTAAAAATTTTCCGTGTTTACGGCATTAAAATATTCAATAAAAACCTAAAAAGCACATATTTTATTTTTCTGTAAATAGTAAAAACCTTAAAATCGAAGTTTTCACATAAGTTTTCACTCATAGCAATTTACTTCCTTAATCTCTTAAATGTGGTTTGAATAAATTACCAAAAAGAAACATTTCAGCTTTTATATAACTGCTGCCCCATAGTATTAAGTTAAAACTTGAAACTCATAGATAATAAAATCACTGCATATTGGTAAACAAAATAATACGAGATTCGAGATTTAAAAAAAAAATAAGCCAATCAGAAAGCACACAAAATAAGACAACATTTTTTGAAAATGTAAGGGCCTACCGCTACATTTTTTTCTGGATCTCTCCTTAACTAAGCTGAGCAGTGAGAATAGAAAATTTGAATTAAAAAAAATTAGAACTTGATTAAATTTAAAAAAATCAAAAGTTTTTACAAAATCCACAAGACTTTGTAAAAATGTACGATTCTTTTGCTTTATTGTTTTTAATTTTTCACGCATCTTTTGTAAATAAAAGAAATATATTAATTCTTTTTATTTTTATTTTAAACTATTATTTATTCTAAATTAAATTAAAAATATTTCTCTTGTTTAGAATGTCCGCAATCAAGCATGTTAATTAAACTCCAAAAGGAAACAAAGTTATGTAGTCAGTTTTTAGCAAATAACGATATTTCATTGTATTTATTTAATATCAAAGCTGTAATAACAAATTTTTTTCAGTAGATAGACAAATGTGTTAACTAAAAAACCATAGCTTTTTTTTCTGATTTCCCAGACTTCACATGAAAAAAATTCAAACAAAAAATCGTCCACCCTTTTCCTTTTACGCTTTTGAGTTACCCCCTCACCATACTTGCGTACATAATTTATGGATGGCTCCATGGCAACCGATTTTTAACTCTGAATATCGCTCTCTAAGACTTGATGCCAAGCACAATCGCACTCATTGACAACGTGTTTCATTATTATGATCGCAAAACATCGCGCTGGGCGATTTTATTCATTACATCCACTAATATATATATATATATATATATATATATATATATATATATATATATATATATATATATATATATATATATACCTATGTATATATACATATGTGTGTATAAATATATTTTTTTTTTGCCGTTAAATAATATATACAGTTTCGAAGCACATAAATGAATAAAAAAAAAATATTATATATACATATATATAAATATATATTTATATATAAATAAATATATAAATATATATTTATATATATATAAATATATATTTATATATAAATAAATATATATACATATATATATATATATATATATATAGAAAATCTTAAGAAAATCTATGTTCATCTCTAAAAGGCTAAAAATGTAACATGAATCTGCAATAACCAAATCTCTAAGTCTTGTTGTGGCAGTGATTTCAGTCGAAAACTTGGGTTTTTCGAAACCAGTTCCGTAGCGATCATGCAGCAGAGCCATTCCATCACTAGGCCTTGCTGTCAGAAGCTTCTTGGCTAGGTACTGCAATTCAGGCTTTGAAACAATGTTACTGAATAGAGCAAAGAGCACCATTTCAGAACATAGGCACCATAGTTGACGCTTCAGTGCTTTTAAAGCGCTTTCAGATATTTTAGAACTCACTTGTGTGTACTTCAGAAGGTTATGGTAAAGACAGAGATCATGCCATGGGGCGCCAACTGTAGATCTACATGTTGTCCATCAGGCACTGTATATCAGACAAACAAAGGTGAAAAAGCTGCATAACTTTGGCTGCTGTGCGGCAGTGATAATTGTTCCTGCTGGCAACAAACAGATCTGTTCCTCAAGAATTACCATTTTGATGGAGTACAATATTTTGGACATCCATCGTGCTTTGTGGACTGTACCCGGTCGATGAAAGTGAAACTGTCTGTTTTCTGGATCAAGGTGCAGCAAACATACTTCACTGAATTCTTTATAGTCTTCTCGCTGATGCTCTATGAGCAATTCAGCAGCTGCTTCTGCACTTTCCTTCCACATAGTAATCTGAGAAACAATTTGTGAATCATTCGAGAAGGGTCGAGGATCGAATGGACCGAGTGTCTTGTCGCTTTCATGAGGAACTGTGTCAAAATGCTTTTTTTAAATGTGCTAAATACAGTAACTTCTGGTGATTTTGATGCTTCAATGTGCAAGTCGTTAAAAACGTGTGTTAAAATAACTTTTACAATGTGATGATGGCATGCAGACCAGAGCAATGCACAGCCAATTCTTTGCTGTTGGGTCACACATGCAGCACTGACTTGTCCGGTATTGCTGGTCGTAGTATCAAATGTTATGTTTACTATTTACTCTGCAAAGTTCCATGACTGCAACAACTGCATTGTAGCATTAGTGATGATGTCTCCAGATTGTTGATCTGTTCCTGGTTAATAAGCAGGTACACTAAGAATTTTGACATTGGTGTTGTCGCCAACAGCGACCACAAGTCTATCCTGTAAGTCATGTGTTGCCTGGCTCTTCATCAGTTTAGAATCCCAGTGCAGGGAAGCATACTTTGAAGTTCGGAAGTCATGGAACCTTTGACTTCCGAACTTCAGAAGCTATTTCTTCATTCGTTATATGTCTGGAACTGTCTGCTGTGGCATATGATACAGCAATTTTGATAGCATCGCCTCCTGATTCTTCAATAGTGGCCTCAGTGAGCACAGACTGTTGTGCAGAAGAAATTTTCCTTCTTGTTGCCAAAACCACAATTCTTGGAGATTTGAGAATGTTATAAGGTATATGAGCTGCCATTACAGTGCGAGTGGTTCAATGGTGCGTTTTTACCAGTTTTTTTCAGAAGTCTTGAAACGACTATCGATATCACGTTTACTTTCATCACTACTTTCCTCGCTGCTGTTGCTAGAGAGCACTACTGTACAAATAACAGATAATGTAGCAGTAGCTGCTTCTTCTGCTCTTAGCCTCCTTTCTTCTTGCTTATGCAGTCATGCCTTCGTGTGCTGTAATTGAAATGCCAATTTTTTGTCATGGGAGCCAAATGATGATGTGTAGTCGGTCTTCATGGACTCTAAAAACTTTACGTCTTCATCATTCTTCATGACTTTTCCAGCATCTTTTACCCACAGTGGAAATGTCAAACTGAGTTTTTCTGACATTTGTTCAAGCTTGGCAATGATTGCTGACAATGATAAGCGATGATCTAGAGGAATTTCACAAAGTTTTGCATTCTTTTTAGACAGTGCAATGATTTTTTCACAGGCCTTCTTTTCTGTTATTATTGAATTATTTGCTTTCTTGAAGAGAAGAATGACCTGCTTCAACACAATTTTTGCAGTCACATTTTGATCGCTTTATAGACAGGCCAGCTTGTTGATGAGACATGTAGCATTGCAGCACTTGTTCACTTGTAGGTAATCTACAACCAGTTATCTCCGATCTGCTTCTGCAATACTGCCTCAGCATTCACAACAGATTGTGGTACAGTGCTATTGGTACAGTGGTTGCTAACTCGTGACAACACAAATAGTGTTTAAAACATTTACAGTAAGTAAGAAGATATGAATTATAAAACTCTTCATTCATGCTAAGTTAAACATACAAATTTGCAATAATATGGTAATAATGCCGTAAAATGCTATATTTTGTGTTTCATGTGGACACATTAGGAATAATTATATTTTTATAGTACTTCACACAGTAACACCAAAGGAACATGTTTATTATAGGGCCATTAAGAATTTAACCCATGAGGGGGTTGGATGCACCCTAATGTATATGAATATAAAAAAAAAAATTATGAAGTAATAAATCTAACCAAATAACTGCCAATATTTTATTAAAGAAGGGTAAATGATAGAGCTAACTGAAACAGTAAAATAAATATCCTTAAATAATAGAAACTACTGCTATAAGTTGTCCACCAATGTAATTTTTTTGAACTTTAAAGACTATTAGTTATCAATTATGTTATTAGCTTGCGTATATATTTACCTTTGATTTGGTCGTTTTCCAGGTGATTTACTAATGAAATTTTTTACACCATGGTAACATGCATAATGTATCGTAAAAAACTTCAAACTTTCTTTAATAAATCTCTTGATCCCTCTTTTCCTGGCTGATTCAATTGTTGTACTTTCTCTTTTGTAAAGAGAAACACATAATTCAATTTCATAGGATGAAATCTTTTCTTCTTGTTCTTGAATTAAAACAGTTGCCTACTTAAAATGGCATTTTATACCAATGATTTAGAACTCTGGCAATTGCTTCCGATGCGTCCAAAACTTTAGCCGTCTCAATAAGAAAATTTGTTATTAGTACTACAAGTATTCGTAGTCACTGCGAAAGATCTATATTATAGGTATTTACTTAAGATTTACTATTTGTAAATATCCTTGGAATTATTTTTCAGAATATATATGATTGAATATATACGATTGATTATATATAAAATATATATTATAAATTATAAAATATACTAAGATATAGCTATATAATATATTTGTTATCTGATTTAGTTCAACTATTTAATATATATTTATATACTGTGTTCAGTATTTTGAATCAATCAATTAATAAAAAATTTAATGCTACAAATAAATACTAAAACAATATCATAATCAATAAGTTACAATGAAATAATTTTATTAAATTACAACAGTCAAACTGGATTTGTATGTGTTGAAACAAAAAATAATTACCTTTTTGGACATAAGTACCTGACAAATGGGGTGAAGGGACATATAAAGAGCAGAGTGTATTTACACCAAATGACTTAAATAAGTGGTCATGAGGCTTAATAAGTTAGGGCTATGACAACTTGTCTTACACTTAAAGGATATTATTTTTATGTTTGCGGTTGTGAAGGATACCGTTGATTTTTATGACACGCGCGTAATGCTTGAAGACGCAGCCAGTGAAAACCAGCCAAAGAAAACTCGTGGTGATATTTTACTGAAATATTTATATACTGAGGATCAAAGAACAATAACTAATGAGAAAAAAGATACTGCAAACAGTTTCAATAACTTTTTTATAAGCGAGGGTAAAAACCTAGCAAATAAAATAACACCAGGAAAAAAATTTTTCAATCATATTTAAATGAAGTGGGCTTTGTAATGGATGAGCTTGAGGTATCGTCTGATGAACTTCGGTTTGCTTTTTATATGATGAAACCAAACAAATGCGCAGGTCTTGATGGTATAAGCCCTAGGGTTGTTAAAGAAGTTTTTGGTATTACTGAATACTCTTTACTTATTATTTTAATCTTTTATTTAAAAATGGAGTTTTTCCTTACCTTTTGAAACTAGCTAGAGTGGTTCCAATATTTAAAGATGGTGATATCTCAAAGTTATCTAATTAAAGACCTATTTCAATACTCCCATGTTTTTCTAAAATTCTAGAGCGAATAATGCATAATGGGCTTTACAACTATCTCACAACTGACAAAGTTCTAAATAATAATCAGTACGGATTAAGAAAAAGACACTCAACAGAACATGCAGTAATTAAGTTTGTTAAAGAAATATTAAATGGGTTTGAAAACAACCAATACACTCTTGGAGTGTTTATTGACCTCTCAAAGGCCTTGATATTGTGGACCATGATATTCTTCTTTACAAACTTAAAAGTTATGGAGTCAAAAATAATAATTTTAAATGATTTTGTTTCTATCTTAAAAATCGCAAACAATGTGTTTCTTATGATAAAACCTACACTAAATTTGAAAACATTACCTGCGGAGTTCCACAGAAATTAATTCTAGGCCCTTTATTGTTTATTATTTATATCAACAACATTTATTTACTATCTAGTATACTAAAAATAGTAAACTTCAATCTTTTTGCTGACGACACTCAAGTTTTTTATACTCACTCTAATATTAAGACAATCTCTACTACTATGAATCATTAACTCAATAACCTTAACGAATGGTCTAAAGCCAACAAACTCTCTCTGAACCTTACCAAAAGCAAATATACTCTCTTTTTTAAATCTTCTAAATCTGACACGTTGCCCTTAAAACACCTGAATATTTCAATAGAAAAAACCAAATTGTAACGGATATTCTGTGTTAAATTCTTAGCCGTTTTAATCGATGAGCAAATAAATTGGAAAGAGCATAAAAAATAAAATTTTAAAAAGTATTGGAATTATGTATAAAACTAGAAACTTGTTGGATAAAAGCTGTTTAAAATCTATTTACTTTTCATTTATTCATAGCTTTATTAGTTTTTGTAACATTGCATGGGCAAGTACTTATCCGTCAAGACTAACGTGTATCTTAAAAAAACAAAAACAAGCAAGCTGCCTTATATTAAATGCTTATAAATACACCAGTGCCAATCCACTGCTTATAAAGCTTGGAGTGCTTATAAAGCCTGGAGTGCTGATGTTTACCAATTAAATATTTAAAATATTCTCTTATTCATATTTAGATTAAAATATCATATGCTGCCTAATATTTTTGAAGACCTTTTCTCTATAATAGATCATAAATATATTTATTATTATAGATCATAAATATAAAAAAAAACCATTCGTTGCTTAATTATCAGGTACCAAAAACTTTACTAAAACAATCCTTATTCTCAATAACTTTTGTTATTCCACATTTTGTAGTTCCACAAATGTGGAACCTATTCCTCCCAAATAATTGTAAAACTACAACTTCAATTTAAACTTTTAAAAGTATCTTAAATAAACAGTTACTTGGTTATGAAGTATCTCAATTACATTTAATACAATTAATAGATTGTTTTTTGTTTAATATGTAAATGATACAACGGGGCTGGATGATAAGACTTTTGTCTTCTGCCTACTCCCATCATATCTTTACTCAAAAAAATTATTGTAAATAATTTATTATAAAGATGATGAAATAAATATCAATAAAAAAAATTAAAAAAGAAATCTAATAGATGACCAGGTGGTCAAATACTAAAACAATAATGTGTCAACTTCTAAATCCATTTTTTTTTGTATTGTTTTAGATTCATTATGCCTGCCATAAAAGGTTAATTTTGAAAAGACTTAGAGAAAACGATCAAGGAAGCTATCCAAGATGTACAAAATAGTAATACACCAGTCCGGGCAGCAGCTAAAAAACATGGTGTACCAAGAAGTACTCTAAAATATAAATTTGAAGGTAAGCCACCTATTGAAAGAAAAATGGACCTCAAACCGTCCTAAGCTATGAAGAAGAAATAGTTATTCCTAACTGGATCCTAAAATATGATCAAAGCAGGGTTTCCAGTAGCTGTAAAACAACTTCAAGATAGTGTAAAACAGTTGGTGACTGACCTTAGTAGAGACAATCCTTTTAATAACAATCACCCTGGGAGGACATGGATCCACAGATTTTTAAGAAGAAATGAAAGTATATCTGAACGTATTAGCCAAAACTTAACAGTTTCCAGTGCATTAGTGACAAAGGACAATATTTTACGGTGGTTCACGGAAGTTAAGGAATTCTTAAAAAAAAAGAAGATATTTAACAAGTTCTGATGGACCTCTCACAGCTTTTTAATTGCGATGAGACCGTTTTTTTATTAAAACCGAAAGAAACTAAAGCCCTTGCAAGAAAGGAAGATAAGACAACAAGTTAATTCAAATGACAGGTTGTGTCATTTGAATTAACTTGTTGTCTTATCTTCCTTCCATTCAAGTGTCTCACAGTACTGATTACCGGCAATGCCAACGGCAGTTTTTTAACACCATTAATGATATACAAATATGAGCGGCTGCCTACGGAAATAAGGCTTTCTTTCCAGTTGGGAACTAGGAAAAAGTGATTCCAGTTGGATGCAGTCGGAACTATTTTATGAATTCCTGGAAAACTTTTTTCGCCCTTGGCTTAAAGTAATTAATATAACTCTTCATGTTATTTTATTTGTCGATGGACATGTTTTCCATTAAAAATAGAATTATTTTGGTGGCTTTATATCCTCATGCTACGCACATTTTATAGCCTCTGAATGTTAAAAGAGAGTTGGAAGCAATATGTTCATGAGGGGCGCAGCAATCATTTAGATGAATCTTGAAGGAAAAAGATTTTACTAAACTGCTATAAGAAATAGTTGATAAGTCTGTTACTCATTCTGTGTTGGCCAATGGTTTCTGCAAGTGTAGACTCTATTCCTGGGATCCAACCGTATCGAGGGTTCCAGAGAATAAAAATTACTGTACAGATTGCTGTACCAAATAAAGACATATACTCACGTTTGAAATATGTTAAGCAGGGATTGCAATTCCTCAATGAGTGTTTAGGGAAAGAGAAGTTGGAATTGTTTGAGTAATCTACAATTAAATGGGAAAAGGATCTTTATGACAGATCACTTTTCCTGTTGTGGAAGAAAACCGCGTTAGAATCTGAATGGCTTTCTCCCATAGTTAAAGGCAATAAAGATACGACAATTGCAGGACCATCAAATGTATTCTCTCATGTAGTTGAAAGAAATAGGGATACTCCAATCGCTGGACAGTCAAGTATATGATTTTCGTTTAGAAAAAGGCGGTCAACTACTGAGTTTTTTTTAGATGGTCATTTACTAACGCAAAATCATGCTTTAAAAAAACAGCTACTAAAACATAAAATTGTACTTTGTAAAATATTACTTAACAGTATGTTAGAAGATAGTATGGCTATTAGAACTATTAAGACTATATAATTGGCAAACAATCTTAAAGATATGGCAGTCATACGGAATTTTTTCTCTTAAACTCTTAATGTATATATATAATCTTTGAAAGTCATTTTCTTCTTAAACGATAAAATGTATGTAAAATTCAATAAATGCGTATAAACTTTTTTGAAAAAATATCTATTTGTTTATTTGTTTTATTTTAATATATATTATTCGATATTTCGCTGATCTATTGTGATCAGCGTCATCAGGTATGATAAATAAAAATCGTTACAAAGAAAACCGTTATAATAAAAACAAACCGTTAAAAAGATAACATTGAAAAGAGCATGAGAAAATTCAAAATTTAAATGTTGACGTCAGATGATCAGGATTTAAATGTTGACGTCAGATAATCTAATATAAAATGACCCTCAGAGTTTTTATTGTCACGTTATCACCATCATCTCTATTAAGAGCATTTTCGCCTCTTCTAAACTCTTGCAGAATTTAAGCTTTGTTTATTTTTTGAATACGATATTCTGGAGCAATTGATTTAGTTTTGGGGTGTAACCAGTCAAACGTACCCTGCCATGATTTGAAATGTTCATAGCACTCGAACTAGCCCATTTTCCTTTTTAACTATTTTTCTGCTGCTCAATACATCTTGATATAATTTTCTTTTTGGTTTCACTAATGTATATAGAGTTGCATGAACATTTTATTTGGTAGACGCTTGGGTTTGTATTTTGAGGAAGTTTTGTTTTATTGTTACAGAATATATTGTTTAAATTTGGAGCTGATGTAAATATAACTTTTATGTTTTGTTTTTTAAATTCTTTTCTAAGTTTGGGACCAACAATTGGTATCCATGGTAGCTTTATAAATGGTTGGTTGTCAGTTTGTAAAAAAAAACGGTTTTATTAGATTAACAATGGCTCACACAATATGAGGCGAAATATCACGTAAAAAAAAGAAATTAAAAGTATGATACCGTTGATGATGTTTATATATATATATATATATATATATATATATATATATATATATATATATATATATATATATATATCCCTAGGAATTAGAGTCGGGATTCGGCAATGCTGACCTAACTGCCGGTCTAGAAGTGTTTTAGGTCGAACAAAAATAGCTGACCTCGTTTTAATGTGTTATGGTAAAGCCATTGTACCATAATTTTGCTTTAGAACAAATAACGAGAAAAGTTTTTTTCTTACCAACCTCTAACAGAATAAGGTCAGAAAAATAATGCCGAATAATATATATATATATATATATATATATATATATATATATATATATATATATATATATATATATATATATATATATATATATATATATATATATATATATATATATATGAATCAAATAATAGACATATTATATGAAAAATTCCATTATTTGATTTTTTCTGTCTATTGTTTACATATTCTCTTTATTTTAAATTCCACGGTAACTACGATAAAGTTTCTTTTATTTTTTTTAAGTTATTAAATATACTTTATAAACTTGATTAAAATTATTTTCAAACAAAACAGAAACGCGTTGCGATCGCGTTGGGTCAATGTTGTGGCATAAATTTTTAAACTTGGACATAGCTAATACAAAAGAAACAATTAATTGATTTAAGAACAATTTTTTTTTTAAAATGCGACCTTATAAGGAACTGAAATTGCAGTTATTTGTACACATTCCAAATGATCAAGTTATTTCTTTAAACATAAATTCCAACTCAACGATCGGTGATTTAAAATCTGCACTTGAACTACGAGCTGGCATTTTATCTGATTTACAAGACTTATATGTAAACAATATAAAAGTTATGGAAAAAGATACATTTTCTTCTGTAAAAGTGAAAAACGGCTCTTTACTTCAATTAAAATTTAAGGAAAAAATGTTTAGAAATGTATACATTGATGCTTTTAATGGCGACTCTAAAAAAGTTTTTAAACATGAAATTGAAGCTATTCACGGCGAAGAGTTAAACGTGTTGGATGAGGTAAGCATTGTTTTAAACAAAATGGCATCATTAAAAGCTTTTCAAGCAGGTTTTATAGCTTGTTTTAAAGGACATGTTGCTTTACTGAGAAAAATTATTATCAAAAACTCTGCTGTTATTGAGAGCACTACAAAAAATGGGCGATCTCTTCTTCACGTTGCAGCAGACGCAGGAAATTATTCGTGTTTAGCGGTCCTTTTAAAAAAAGGTTCCCAACTATGTAAAAAAGATAATGATGGTAAGGGCTTTATTTTTTATTTATTTTATTAACAGTCCTAGATTAAAGAATGAAACCAAATGCTCAAGCTCCTGTGTTTTTAGTCTAGTATAGAGCAAAAAATAATTTTTGTCTCTTTTTTACTTGTTTTACTTTTTTAAATGCGTACAGCAAGTTTTTACAAGTTTAATAGTAATGCCATATTTAGATATTTAGCAAAACAAAAGGATGATAAAACAGTAATGAAATATTTGGACAAATTGATTACATAAACTTATTTATACAGCTTTTTAACTTATTTGTTTAGATAATTTTTTTATTATTATTATTTTTTTTATTCTTTTCTTCCCTTCTTTTTTCTTTTCATTTTTTCTTCTTCTCTTTAGGCAAACCATATATAAATTCATTTTTTATCGTGAAATTATAACAAAAACAAATAATTAAACAACATTAAGTATCAAAATAATTTTTCAATAAGAAACTTTTAACACAATATCGACTTTTTTTATTTTATTACCAGACTTGTGATAATGTCTAAAGAAGGAAATCAAAGAAGGTTTATAAAAATATCAGATTAGCGCATATTATCAGATTAGCGCAAATTATCAGATTAGCGCAATATAACTTTTAGCTATTATCTAAAAAAAGTACTTGGTAACATGTTATTTTTATTTGAACATAAAAATAAGAACCTGATAGAAATTTTTTCAATTTTAAGACTCATATTTGTTATCACACTAGTAGGATTGTCCATTTTATTTTGATAATAAAATGCTTTGCATGCATGTTTTTGTAAACTTTGTAATTTAATTAATTTATGTATACTATATTAGCATATGAGAGATGACTATCGATTAGATTAAGTAAACTTTTTTCTGGAACTAAAATCAAGTAATGATCAATATTTATGTAAAACGACTATTCTAGAAGATATTTTCAATTCAATTTGGTCTATATGATTTATGCATTAAGTCTTTAATACATTTCTTACCCATTCATACATTAGGCCTTTGATACCATTTTGTTTTAATTTGATAATAATATTCCACGATCAATTGTGTCAAATGCTTTTGAAAGGTTAGTAAATATGCCCGGTACTTTTTCATCATTATCGTAAGATTAAAATAATTTATTTGTCAGTTCAATGATAGCATTCTCAGTCGAACAACTTTTAATGAAAAACAAATTGATTTTTATATAATAGGAAGGCCGGATTTAAACCCTACGGGGCCCTAAGCTTAAACAATTTTTGTGGCCGAAAAGTTTTTTTATTCAAAATATTTGGAATGAAAAACAATAATATAGTATAGATAGCATTAGATTGTTCGTTATTTGCTTTTGTATCTTCAATTCTTTAGTTTAGCGCTACGGCTTTTATATAGATTTGCTCTAGAATTCCTTCGTGCAAAATTAATCTAAAAGAGATTTAGTGTTGCAATTGTTAATGATTGCGCATATAGAAACTTACAAAATGTTAGTAATTTTTCAGAGCGAATAGTTGTATAGCAATCATTACAATCATAAAAGTAATATTTTTCAATAACTTTCTAAAAACTCTTGAAAACCTTTTTTGAATGTTTCGAAATTTGTACATGTTTACAAAGTGCATGGAAGTTTTAATGAAAAGTTAAATGGTTACAAAGTTAAATTTTTGCAAAGTTACATTAAATGTTTAAAAGAAAAATTTGTAGAAATTGTATCAAAAATTGAAGTAGACTAAAGAATTATTTTATACTTCGTTTACATACTTTCTTGCAGTATAACCTAATAACTAGATTTTATATATATACATATATATATATATATATATATATATATATATATATATATATATATATATATATATATATATATATATATATATATATAAATTTATCAAAATTTTTAATTTTACATTATATAATTTTAATATTATGTTTTTTCTCATCCAAAACTAGCACAAAATTATATAAGATATAAAGAAAACAATAAATAAGTGGAAAAAGTCCGTTTTAATTTTTGTAAGAGCCATTCTTGGTTAGGGGAGAGTGGACACGAATTTTTTTTTAAGGGTAATTGCAATATCTTGATGTATGAACTGAACCAAACTAGTCATAACAAATAAAGCAGTGTTTTGGGCACCGAATCCACCCCCTAAGATTATCAGAATGTTTTAATAAAGAATATATTTTTTGGTTTAAAAAGAACCCTGCTATTGGGGTAAAATGGGACAAGTGTGGGAGAAGTGGGACAAGTGTGCAAGAGAAGCGGGACATTTAGGGGAGATGTGGAACTATACAAAAACAACTCCAAATCTAGTTAAATATTAATTTGAGCAAAATTTGATTTTAAAGTTAAGTTTAGTTTAAATAAAACGCGGCAGTGGAGCAGTGGTAGAGCGCTTGGCTTGTAAGCGAGAGGTTTGGAGTTTGACTCCAACTCAACAACTTGCTTACTCAACAAACTAAATATCTTTTAACCCGTTCTCACGTTCTTTTAACTTATGCAAAGTATTCATTAAATTCACCCTAAATGTCTATAACTCTTTAAACTTGTTCAAAATCTTATTTTTTATTTTTATTGAACTTATTAATGGTTCTGAAATTAACTGAAATTAACTGAAACTCGTATAGGTTTTACTGCATTGCATCTTGCAACTGCAAACGGACACAGTCAATGCGAAAAGTATCTTGCAACTCATGATCTGAAGTTCTTCTGTGGAGGTGGCTCGAATTTAAATAAGTAAATTATATTTCTTACTTTACATTATGTTAAATTTATTGTATTATTAACATTATTATTGTCATTATTATAATTTTTTTTTTACTGCACTTTTACAATAGAAAATAGAGCAATTAGTAAAATTCAATTAAACAAAATTATCTTTGCTTAAAAAAATTTTTTTAATAAACAAAAAAATCTCATCAATATCTTTTTTAAACTATCTTTATTACTCATTTTAATCTAATTTATATTTGGACTTACGTATCTTGAAAACTTAAGTTTGAAAAAAAAATCGTTTTTACTTACCAGGTTTTTAGAAAACTACTTCAAACTAAAACATATTATCCTGCTAAAAACTTCATAGTTGCAAATAGAGGACCTTATGAAACACGCTATTGTGCAAACACTTTATAAGTCACCCTATTAATCAGTACAGAACAATTACCTCAATAAGTTAATTTTTTTTAAATTTTAAAATAAAAATTTAGAAGTAATTAAATTAGGAGTTTTCTTTTGCTAAAACGGTATACCTACCGTATATACTCGCGTATAAGTCAGCCCTGCGTATAAGTAATGTGACATTTTTATGGCATTTATATACATAAATTGGAAATCAATTTATCACAAAAAATTGAAAAAAGTTTTAACAATAGATGATTAAAAACCTTTTCAATTTTTTTACTTTGACTCATACGCTAAATCTTGAGGTAAATTAATTGAAATGAGTTTTTTAAAACTTTTTGTGAAAAACCTTCATATCATTTATTCAAAAAGTTCGTTTTTTAATTCAACTGGAATATCATTACTTTCAGTAGGAGCTTGTGTAATCATTAGTTTCAGTAGGAGCTTCATTATCAACTTGATGGCCTCCTCAATCTTACAAATCTCTTTAAACAAAGAATCATTTTCAATCCATCCATAAAATTGCTGATGCCAAATTTCAAGAATGGATTTTTAATATTAGATTCCGTGAATGATATCCAACCCTCATCAACCCAAACAGTTGCAAGTGAATTTTTTAAGGTTTCTGTATTTTTCCCCCTTTTTTAAGAGTTGTTAAACCTAAATTCATCCGCTCAGTCCGCATCTTCCAAAGTCTAATTTTAAAGGATTTATTGATACAAAACCAGTTTTTTGATTAGTTTCTGTTTTTAACAACTATATTTAAGCTCTAAAAAATGTCCCATATCAACAAGGATCTCTTGCTTATTATTTAAGCAGGGCTTTTATTTCAGTTATTGGGCATCCACAACTGTGTACCTTGTTTATCTATCTTAATATCTTAAGGGCGACCAATGCTTATACAATAAGACCCGATGGAAACATATAACTTTTAGATAGAGTTTTTCGTTTGCTTGTTACTAAAGGTAATACGCTACGAAAAAATAGATTTACAATGAGTTTGACATGAAAACTATTTTTTTTTAGAATGTCTATGTTAAAGTCACCAGTTTAGTAAATTTGCTTTTTAATTATTTTAATTAATAATTTTTAAACACATCAAAATTAAGAGGTTTATAAAGAGCATTTCTAAAAATCTCTTAATTTTTTTGGTTAACTATCTCAACCGTTAACAAATTGCAACTACGTCATTTACCACTTAAGTAAGACTTTCTTACTATATTTTGATTTATTTCAAGTATTAGTATCTTCAAACACTCGATCGTTAATAAAAATCCAAACGGAAAGTTACTTGCAAAGTATGCAAAAATAAAAACGATTTTTCAAACCAATTTATAAACATAACTAGAATGTGGCATCATCTGAACAAAAAATATGGATTGCAAAGAAAACATATAAAAAGATGCCTCCAAATGCAGCAACAGAATCAAAAAGTCTAGGGCTTTAACTTTTTTTAAAGTAACCATTTGATAAGTGATTTCAAAACTTAAAATACGGATTATTTTAGTGCTTGTTAACTACTTCTTCAATCGGTATGCAAAGTCTGAAAAAGGTAAGAGTTTATCAAAAAAATTAGCCAGAACGTTTTCAGCTGGTGTAAAGAACCCAAATTTCTGCAGGCTTGACTTGATTTTCAAAATTTTAGCCGGCTGTTAAAGTTAGAGCAGTTGTCAGCTAAAAAGCGGCAAGTTTTTGGTTTTATTGATTTTCATTTCTATAATGTTTATGTTTTGTAATCTGGATCCAACTTAGCATCAAATTTGTTAACCAATCCAAACAGAGGCAGATTAGGACTTTTTGGGGCCCGGGTTATCTTAAAGCATGAAACCCCTTTCCATGTCATTAGTCAAATATTTTGTTTTCAGAGTTTCTAAAAACATATTTTTGTTGATCGGTGCCCCAAAAACTTTGGGACCCTAGGATATAGCCCCACCATAATCCAGCACTGCCATGCAATGCATTTCGAATTTACTACAACGAGTTCAGAGAAATGACGAGGATAAACATAGCAGCAACAAGTTCATATAGAAAATTTATTTTTGAATGCTGAAGTGAATCCAGGTTAGGTAACAGTAATTTTTAGTATTAAGTTGCTGGAGTTTCAAGCTGAAAAGTAAAAATTTTTAAACTTAAACACAAAAATATCTAAAAAACATTTTCGATAACTGTTTAAACCCAATTAAGTTGAAACTATGTTTTTATTTTTTAATTTTTTATTTACATAAGTTCATCTAGTTATATGACTAATTAATTATAAATATATAACTTATCTTAGTGTTGTGTTAGATAAAAAACTTTTAGCCAACAAACATATATCTGACCTTATTCTGAAGTTAAGCTCCTCCAACGGCATTTTAGCAAATATTTGACATTACGTTAACTTTGAAACGTTACTATCTATATCTCACTTAATTTTTTGGTTCACATATACGATATGCATGTCAAGTTTGGGGACAATCTAAAACCGTGAATCTATCTAGAGTTGTTTCAGTTGAAAATAGAGCTGTACGGATTATTCATTTAGTATGAAATTTTTTTCCAAGAAATTTTCATATTGACATCCTATATCTTACATCCAAAGTTCTTCGCTTCTATGACTTAATTCAGTTCCTAAGTTGTTCATTTGCCTGGAATCAACAACATGATGCCCTTCCTACTATATTCCACAACTACTTTATTAATAGAACAGCATGTGGGTATAACTTAAGATTAGTCACTTACAATAACTCAACTATCCTACTAAAACAGGCAAGTAAACATGGAATTAATTATACTACATATCAGTGTATCCTGTTTTGGAACTCCCTTCCGTAACCCTAAAATCAGATCCCATCCTTAGGTTAAAGATCTGTTCTTAAAGTCACTCCACCATTTCTACCAAAAAAGTTACGTTTAACTTTACTCTATACCTTTTTACCTCATAACATTTTTCTTTACCTTTACTTTTTATATTTTTAATAAAGTCTGTTTTATTGGTGTTACTAAATAAATATTTATGAATCTCTACTGTATTATGTGATTAACTTATTCAACTGAAACTTACATATTTAACTTAATTTTATTATGTGGTTAACTTGTTTCATATTATTATTATTATTTTTCATTTACTTATTCATTATAAATATTTTTTTCCTTTATCTTATTTAGGTCATTGCGCTTTATTAGTGAATCATTATTTGCAATGACCTGTGTTTTATTGTAACATCTTGATAACACGAAATATATTGTTATCTTATCTACAGGCCTTTTCACAGATTTAGAAAGGACTGGGCCAGTTACAAATTGGAGGCCCCAATAGGACGATTTGCGCAAAGTTTGAGCAAACGCGACGCAAGTTGGTGAAAGCCATTTAAGTCTTCAGATAGGTTGGGACCACATAAATTTGTTACTTTTAGAATAAATGCAATTAATTAGGCAGATCATTACTCGCAGATATGGCGCTTTAGCAAGCGATATCTGCGAGTAATGATCTTTTGTGCGTTTTAGCAAGCCAACTAGCAAAGAAATGAGCTAGTCTACTAATTACACATTTCTTTGGGAGGCCTGGGAATTGGAAGGGTACAACCGATTCTATATGAAAAATCCAGTTTTCTTGCAATATCACAATTTTTATTCAGCGTAGTAAATCCATTCAACCGTTCCTGCCCCATAGTTGAACGATGATAATTTTTATCTGCTTTAAAACATTAAATCTGCGTTCACTCGAAGCCGTTGATGCAGACAAACTAATAAAAATGCGTAATGCAATTGTAATATTTAGAAGGACACCTGAAAGATCAAGTCCTAGAATTTCCAGCAACTTTTTTAGTGCGCAATCTAGTTTAAAATTAACACCATAGATTATTTTTGGAAATAAAACCTCATTTTCAAGTTCTTGTGAGAGTTCTTTGTCATATTTGCGCTGAAAATGTTGAGCAGCCAATACAAGATCTTTGTCATTCAAATATTTAAACTGTCATAGAAATCCAAAAAGGTTACAAATTTCTAGTATTGACTGATATTGTTTCGTGAAGCCAGATTGAATCAATTCAATGATGACAAAATATACATTGATTTTAGAATACAGCTCGGCATTATCTTGACTTGGGAAATGACGAATAATTAAAACCTCACATCAAACACCAATATTTCTTGCAACAAATTATGACTCGGTTAAAATCTTATCAAAATGTTCAGGCAACCTTTGAATATCATTAGATATATTTTCAATGTTATCTTTTTCAACATCAAGAGTAGCATGGCGTGCCTCAATGATTAGATTTGTCTAATGAATCATTGTGAGTAGTTTTATCCAGATAGACGACATCAAAATGCATTCAAATTTAGAAATATACTTTTGAATAGCATTGAGTTCTATTTTAGGCTGGGCTGTTAGTTTATTTAAACTACTTCTTACTGAATTCAAATGTTGTGCAACTTGTTTCACACCATCAATCCGCGCTGACCATCTTGTTTTGGACATTCCATGCAACAAAATAGAAAAATTTTGTTTTATAATTTCCTACCTTTGAGGACTGCTACTGAATAAGTTGTTGAATAAACTGAATGAATCGTTCCGAAATACTTTACTGTTCTTTTGAAAGATTCAGCACAATCAACACCAACGAAATTTAATGTATGCTTTCCACAGCTAGAAAACATACTGCTTGGATTTTGCTCTATCGAAACCGCTTGCACCCCGTTGTACTTTCCAGCCATATTAGTACCGTTGTCGTAAGCTCAACCTTCGAAATCCAGGCTTCGAAATCCAGCTTCAAAGATTTTAATATTTCTAGTATTCGAGCAGCAATTTCTCTTCAAGTTTTTTTTGAGAAATTTTTAAGTAAACCTTTCTTCAACTGCAAAGTTTGAATTGTCTAAAATTTTAACATAACGAATAATCAGAGTAGTTTGCTCCTTGTACGAGTAATCTAGAGTAGCATCAACTATTCTTGAAAAATATTTTGTTTTCACAATTTCATGGAGTATTCCTGTTTAAATATGTGAACCACAAATATCAATAAAATTTCTATATTCGTGTTGAAAAATAATCAGCTTGCATTCGCAGCTTACACTATTGTGATTCTCAAACACTTTTAACAAGCTCAACTAAAAGTGGGTCATATTTGCTAAGAAGTTCGATAATAACTAATTCACATTCACTCGATCACCTATTTGTTGATTTGAACCAAAGAGTGGTAATCCACGTTCAGAAAGGAAAAAAATAACATCTAGGTTTTGTTGGAATAGTTTTTTCCAATTTTCAGTTCAGATAAAAGTAAATTATCAACTGAAGTTTCGCATAAAGTTTTAGATAAAAGTAAATTATCAACTGAAGTTTCGCACAACGCTGCTCTACTAGTAGATTTCCATTCTTTATGGTAAATTAAATTTTTGTACGACAGTATACAATCTTTCAATCTCTTCCGATTTGAACTGTGTTTTGTGATTTTTTTAAAACGAATATACTTTCTTCGGGTTGGTGCATGCTTCTTCAGCCAACTCTTTTCTCCACCGCCTTTTACTTGCACTACTATCAAATTTTCTCTTTATTTTAATAGTATCTGAAAATAATATTGAAATTTGAAAACATAATAAATTTATAAATCCATCAAACCTATACAAATTTATATATTGAATTACGCAAAACGAGCCATTATTGCTGGGCTTCCGGGTTCAACCCAAATAATTGAAGGAGCTAAAGACAAAACACAAAAAGTCAAAAAACGTATTATAATCCTTGAAATTCTCAAATATTTTTAACGTTTTTAATTCGTATCCGACCAAAAAACTTGTCCACAAACAAGACTACTACTTCCTCACCACTCATCGTTGAATTAGAATTGACTGAACCTCACAAAACACTACTGTCCATATCCAAAAATTTTGCCATGCTTGATAACTTCAAGAAAATCTATGTTCACCTCAACCACACCCCAGCTGAACAAGAAAGTTTTAACAAACTTAACAACGAGCAAAAAAACATCAACAATGGTCTTAAAGCTCAACCAGCCCCTTCGATTTGTCAGTCGCAACGATTGAATCCGCTGTATTAACACCGCCGCAAAAAAAGTCCTTATCAATCGTAAGAGAAATGCCCATTCGGCAACTGGAAGGCTGCTTGCAATGCCACCAAGCCAAAAATTCCATTCTTATTCTTCAATCCAGCAAATAAAACCACCAAACTTATCAGCCATATTCAATATTTCACCTGTTACTACTAAAATGTCTCTACACGAATCCAACCTCACTCTCGAAAAAATTCAATGAACTCAACTTTCTACTTGTTCAGAAAAACCAATCGAGATGTACTCTGTTTTTGTGAGACCTGGTTCAACCCAGAAAAATGCACTCTTGATCGAAAAATACTCGATACCTTTCTGCCTCTCGAGTACTTCCTCCCGAGGAAGAATCGCTGTCTACACAAAAAACACACTCAGCGCTTTCAAATTCAAAAATGACAAAACTCTCAATGGAACTGGTAGCAAACAGATATGGGTTCAAATAAATATTGGCTCTGAACACATTCTATTAGGATGTATTTATAGACCGCCTAGCTCCGAACCTGCAATAAACAAAATCATCAACCGTTCGATCCGTCAAGCTTCTATTCTAGTTGAGTAAAAGAAATTCACAAAACTTCTTATTGTTGGAGATTTCAACTACCGGAATCAAATGGAATACCTCTGGTGGATTCTCTACAGAATCAAATCCAAATGCAAATCTATTCCTCAAATCAATACAAGGCTGTCTACTCACTCAATTCATCCTACAACCAACATTTATCAAAAATCAATTTGACCTTGTGATATCAAATGATCCGTCATACATTTACAATATAAAAGTTGATTCCCCTCATGGAACCACACATAAAAATCATCTACATGCTATGGTCTGTTGAGATTTTATAATTGAGGATAACTTGCAGCACCCCGAGACCGATAACATCTAGTAAAGCCGGAGTTTAACAAAGCCTCACAGAAAGTCAAAAGACTTGTTTATAAAGCTCTTTGCACACACGAACATAACATTATAAGCAAGTGCAAAGATAACCCAAGACTTTTTTATGACTTAGTTAACAAAACACAAAACTGAAAAAACCATATTAGAACTCTTGAGAATGGAAACGACGTGCTAACATCCGACGGAACTGAAATATACAATATGCTAAACGAACAGTTCTTCTCTGCATATAGCAAGGATCTTCCCGGTGATGCTCCTATTCTCCAACCACGCACCGATACGATTCACGCTACAAATAAAGAAAACTTTCCCCAAGCCGCTGTCGAGTTGCTTTTCTCCAAATTGGACAAACACAAACCACCAGGTATTGATGGAGTTCATCTTTTCATCTTTTCAGAAGCTTGCTCAGCGTTAGCACTACCTTTCTCTCTGGTCTTCGTAAAGTCTTTCATTGCTGGAGATGTTCCTGCTTGCTGGAAGCAAGCCAATGTCATACCAATTTTTAAAAAAGGTTGCAAGACAAAGTCAGCTAACTACCGCCCAATCTCTCTAGCCTCTGTTCCATGCAAGGTGATAGAACGCCTAGTTTGTGACTCCATGCTCAAGCATATGACTGACCATAATCTGCTTGACAGTAATCAATACGGGTTTGTTCTTCGCAGACTGAGCATGACAAATCTAATTGAGACTTTCGAAAATTATATCTAACGCGCTTGAATCTCATCTTAAAATTAATGCTAAAGCTTTGGATAAAGTTAGTCACTCGCTTCTACATGTCAAACTACGCTCGTATGGCTTCGACACAAGTACATTTAGCTAGTTAGCTTCGTTCCTCAACGGCCGCAATCAAAGAGTTGTACAATGTGACTACATTTCTGATTGGTTAAATATCCTCAGTGGGCTTTCGCATGGTTATGGAGGACCCCTTCTCTTTGTTATCTTGATCAAAGATATGCCAAGCATTACTCATCACTGCTGTAAACTCTTTGCTGACGATACAAAACTATTATCAAAGACACCTCAGACTACCAACTTCTTCAGGAGGACATTGATCGCTTAGTTAAATAGGCCCACACATGGAGCATGAGTTTTAACGAGGACAAGTGTAAATCCGTGTTCTTTGACAAGAAAGTTAACAACCGCTTCAACACTGTATTTATTGACAATTTGCCTGGCTCGCACGTAATGTTTACCATAACTGATCGCATTGGTAACTACCACAGCCTTAGTGAGACCACCTCCGAGGGTGACCTTGGTATCATTATCAACAACCGACTTAAGTGGCAAGACCAAGTCGCACACGCTGTAGCCAAAGTCAACTCGGCATTAGGAATGTTAAAAAGAACATTCCACTATTTTTTTAGTTTTGATCGCCTATTTAAATAGGCTTCATGTGTGGGCCTATTTAACTAGCACGTTTAGTGCTTGATCAATGTCCTCTTCTCCAAGAGGAGAAGAGGACATTGATCTAGCACTAAACGTGCAAGGACCAGCCAACGGCCTTCGTGGCCAACGTCAAGCAGTAGCAAACTGTTTGCAAAAAGAATTCTTCCTCTGTAATCGCATCGTACCTAACTGATACATCCTTCCAAACTCCATCGTATCTGCCGCGTCAGTTAACGCCTTTAAAAATCAACTTAACTTATTTTTTCCAAAACTTTTAATCAAAAACAAAACAAATTGACATTTATCATAGCGGGGCTTCGTTAGTTACCCTGCTTTCAAATGTTTAAGCATTTTTTATAAATTATGTATATTATTATTATTATCACAAAAAAAAAAAATTACTATTCTCAAAGTTACAAAGTGTGTCAATTTAAACAAAATAATAAGAAACAGTTCGAAATAAAGTGATTTAATCCTGTTTGACGAAGTACAGCAAAAAAAGAAGAAAAAAGATGAAGCTACTAAAAAGCAGAACACAGTCATAACTCAAAAACTCGTACGAGATAATAATGATTGAATTGAATCAAGCGCGTCCGACGGAGGGTTAACTGCATCATTAAATGACGTAATCGGATATAGGTTTGGAAATTTGTATTTATGAAGAAGAAATTAATTTATTAGCTTAAGTCAACTTTACCTTCAATTATTTCAACTTTTAAATTGAGTAAACTTTAAGTTTAAAATTATTTAGAGTAATTGGAAATTAGTATTATTATTTTGATGCTTGTTTTGGTGTTTAAAAATGTATTTTGAAAATGTGAGGCTCCAACAAAATCGGAGGCACAAGCCATATGGCCCATGTGGCTCCCACTCTGATAAGGCCTACTTATCGATCTGTCTATCAATCTATCTATCTTGTATGACATTCATTTAAACCTACCCATTTTTGCAGGACTCAAACATGTCTAAAAAATTTTAAAAAGTAAAATATAAATTATTTACGTTTCATTATATATAAAAACACGCGGGAAAATGTTTTACATCAACACTCATTATAAAGTTCATTAATTATAAGTCACTTTAGTTTATGTTTCCAAATAAATTGAATATAAAAAATCCAATTTAAAAAAGAAAGAATTGGAAAGGTTCAAATTCTTTCTTTTTTAAATTGGATTTTTTCAAAAATTCAAAAATTTTGCACATAGCTTTTTGAAAAAAAAATGAAAATTATATTAAAACCTAAAATATTTTATTTAAATTCAGGGCCGTAGGAATAAAAATTATAGAGGAGGGGGGGGGGGGCAGTACTACCCCGAGATAGTTTTAAGGACCTTATTTTTTTTTTTTTTCATTTTTTCAGTTAATTTCTTCAAAATTATTTATTTAAGGTGATACACCAACAAATATTTCAAAATGTTCAAACTTAAAAAAAAAAAGTTAAATTTTATATCGATAAATACTTCATTAATTTAAAATGCTATTTTATACTTCATTTTACTTTGCCTCGATTACTTTGCCTCGAATTTATAAAAAAGCATTCATTTTAATGGGTCCATTCAAGACACGATAACTTGAAATATATTAGCACAATATCCATGAAACTTTTTACATATGTTCTAGACATGTCAGGTAAGGTTGGTAACACTTGGATTTTAAGATTTTCAAAGTACATAAAAAATTATATCAATTTTTTTACATCAAGTAAAAAAAAAAAAACTTTTTTAGACCTTCAAATTAAAAAAAAAGAAGATTGGAGAAGAATTCAAAAATTTCGAAATGTCATTCCCAAGAAAGAATATAGTATAATAAACGTTTCCTGAAAATTTGAAAGGATTTGCACTTCTACTTCACAAGATATCATGTTTACAATTAGACCATGTTTCGCAAAATTTAAAAATGGAGAAAAACGCAAAAGAAAATTAAATATTCTTGTCATCCCTATATAAACTTTTTTTAGTTAGTTTATCGAAAAATTAAAAAATTAGTTGGGAATAAGCTTTTTATATTATTAATCTACATATTCATAAATTTCCTGTTAAATAAGCGAAGTATCAAAAATTTACATTTTTTATCAATTTTCGGAAAATATTTGATGTTGTACCACATAAAAAAATTATTGGGGGGGGGGGGCAAATGCCCCTGCTGTCCACCCGGTTGCTACGGGCCTGAAATTAAATGTTTTTTTCCATTTTTTTTAAACCAAACTTAAATAATCAAAACATTATAAAAGTCTTGAATTTGTTGTGATAGAGATGATAAAAGCGCGCTTAAAAATTACGTTAAAAAAGACTGGCCAGTATGGGGATCGAACCCACGACATTCGCGTTATTAGCACGACGCTCTAACCAACTGAGCTAACCGGCCATAGGGGTTACAAAACTTAACAAATTTATATAACTTTAAAAAGATAAGAATGGGTAAACTAAAAATAACATTAATATAAAATTGCATAAATTAAGATCGCTAGTGATGTTAATTTATACCGTTTTACGCAAAACTATTGCAATAGTTTCACCCCAATATATAAGAGACTGAAAACAGACCGAAAAGTACCAATAAATAACAGACTAAAAAGTACTAACTAATTAGCTCAAAGAAGCTGAGAAAATTATAGAAATTATCATATTTAAAAGCAATTATAAAAAATTTTTTAGGAGTGGGGTTTTCAAAATTGTTGCGTAATACTGGGGGTAGGGGGGGGGGAGATCTATAAAATGTTACGATGCGTCACGAGGGGAGGGGGGAAGGACGGGGTCGAAAAATATCAAAAATTGCGTGACGGAATTTATTGATGACCCCTTGAAACTCTCTTAAAATATTGTAAAATATTTCAAGGGAGTTTTAAGGTGTTTTAAGTAAGAAAATAAAATGAAAATCAATTTAAAAATAAAGAGTTATATCCTTGTTAAAAGTTTTGATTTAATTACATAAAAAACTCATTAAATATATCTTTTGAAATTAATATTATGTTTATATTATATTTATTTTATAATATATATATATATATATATATATATATATATATATATATATATATATATATATATATATATATATATATATATATATATATATATATATATATATATATTATACACTGTATAATATATATTTATATATATATATATGTGTATATTTATATTTATGTGTGTATATCATGGCCTACTTAAACACACGACCTTCTATTCCAGGCCAGTTAAAAAAACAAATATTCCATTATATGGACAAACATTCTCAAAATATTTTAAATATTGCGCTGTCAATTTTAAGTAAGTATATCTAGACCAGGATAAAATTTTCGCGTTTGTTTAATTGACATCTCTACTAAACTTCAATAACTTTGTTTTGTTATTTGTGGCTACTTTTTAATTATTAATAATAATAATGGTTAATAAATGCTGTGTTGTCGGTTATACCCCAAATTATAATGGTGGTGAAGTAATACCAGTCTTTGGTTTTCCAAAAAAATAATGACTTAAGAAAGTTATGGGTTAGATTTGTAAATAGAAATAGTTGGACTGTCACTGAATCATCTGTGATCTGCTTAAAACATTTTGATGAAAGTTTAGTACACAAAGGAGCATCAGAAAAACGACTTCGTTTGTTGTATAATTTGAAGCCTGTTCCTACAATATACCCGGCCAGCATTGCAACAGCTTCACTTCCAGCTATGTTTATACCAAGAAAATCACCAACTAAAAGAATTTTTCAAGAAGATGAATATCAGAAGTTTTTATCAAATGATATTATTGAAGATCTTAATTCTCTTACAGTTGCTGATTCACCAACAGGATGTTCATTTTCCAAATTCGATGATTGTGTCATGTTCCATAAAATTATTTAAAATGAACTACACATACCTTAGGTTGCTGAATGTATTCGTATTGACAAAAATCTTCATGTCAAACTTTTTTATAAAAATCTTCCAGTTTCTTTGCCACCTTGGCTCAGAGTAACCCATCAATGCATGTTAAAGAGAAGGAGTATGCTGGAAAACTTCGATTTACATTTTAGCATTGAAAAAGAAAAGTTGTCTTCCATTCTTGAAGAACTTATAAATCACCAAATAAAAAAAGATCAAATTTATTCTTCAAATATGCTTCAATTTGCCTTGATGTTGCGTTACACATCATTGCAAACTTATCATTTACTGCTGAAGGAATTCCCTCTTCCATCTATATCACTGTTAGGCAAGCTTAAAGCAGGTGATATTGATTCTATGAAAGTTTTGAAATTGTTACATGAAAATGGGAGCTTATCAAATGATCTTATAATAATTTTTGATGAAATGTATTAGCAAAAATGTGCAAAATATTCTGGTGGAAATGTAATTGGGATTAGTGAAGAAAATGAATGTTATAGAAGCATCGTTTCTTTCATGGTAGTTGGTTTAAAAGAAAATACCTCTTTTGTCATCAAAGTAATTCCAATTATAAAATTAAACAGTGATTGGTTGAAAACTGAAATTCTCAGCTTGATTTAATCTTTAATAAAATATAGGTTTAAAGTTCGAGGTGTTGTTTGTGATAATCATGCTTCAAATGTTTCCTTTTTTACAAAATTGCTTGATGCACATAGTAAAAAACCAGATGATTTGTTTATTAATGTACAATCACAAAAAATTTACCTATTCTTTGACACAGTGCATCTGATTAAAAACATTCAAAGCAACTTACTAAATAAAAAAAGGTTTATTTTTCCAGAACTTCATTTTTCAGCTTTTAAGATGAATTCACGTTCAACCAGGAGAAATATCATGGAAAATATTTCATGATTTATTAGAAAAAGACAGCCTGTTGGATCCAAGTTTGAAAAAAGCACCAAAAATAAATAGCAAAATTGTCCATCCTGGAAACTACAAGCAAAATGTCACTGTTGCTTTAGGTATCTTCCATGAAACTACAGCAGCAGCAATAAAATCATATTTTCCCAACCGTTTAGATATTGCATCTTTCCTAACTCTTTTTAATAAATGTTGGACAATTACAAATTCGGAAAATCAGTTTTCTAATAACTGTCTTGGAAATGCTGCTATTATTAATGATAAAAAACCTGAGTTTTTTCGAGCTTTCACTGAATGGTTAAATAAATATAAAAACACCAAAATCCCAAATTTTGAGAAATATACATTATCTCCTCAAACATCATTAGCACTACAAAGAACTTTATTATGTCAAGCTTCTTTAATAGAAGATCTATTGGAACATAATTATAAATTTATATTGACTGCTCGTTTTCAAAGTGATTCGTTAGAAAGAAGATTTGGACAATACCGCCAAATGAGTGGTGGCAGGTTTCTTGTCAGTTTAAAAGATGTTATTTATAGTGAGAAGATAATTCAAATAAAAAGTTTAATAAAGGAAGGAATTGAAATATTTGAAAATGATATTAATGATGTTCAAGATACACAACATGCTAGATCCTTGATGGATCAGATCAAAGAAAGAAATTATGATTGTGTGATTTTATCAGATGATTTGCGTGAAGTTGCTACTTATATTGCTGGTTTTATTGCCAAAAAACTGATTAAGAAGTTTAAAATATGTTGCAAGTTACTTTGTAGTCAACATTGTCAACAGGAGTCGAATGACTATAGTTATTTAAAAAAAATGTCCAGAGAGGGGCTAACAACTCCATCACTAGCCCTTTTAGAATGTCTGTGATAGTTTTGCTATGTTAGATCATGTATTTGATGTTATTTATTGATCTTAAATGCAACACCGTAAAGCAGCAAAGTTAGTTCTTGGCAGTAGAGAAATTTGCCAACCATTTTTATGTTTAAATCATCAAAATTGTGGAAAGGAAATTATACACACTGTTATTTCAAATATTTATTTTAATAACATCAGATAGAGAGTCAGTAATTCCATTGTTTCAGATAACATTGTTGCCGTTAAAAAAAGACAGAAAAAAATAAGAATCTTTTGTTAATAAATGTTGTGTTGTTTTCAATAAAGACATTTATTAATCATGATTACTATTTATTACTGAAAAGAAACCTAAAAAAAAGCCTAAAATTTTACTAAGTTTAGTGAAAGATATAAAAATTTTACTAAGTTTAGTGAAAGATATAAAATAGCCACAAATAACACTTCGATTAAGCCAACGCAAAATTTTTTATCCTGTGTTAGATTTACTTACTTAAAATTTATAGCTCAATAATTAAAATATTTTGAGAAAGATATGACAAAATATGCGCTTTTTTAACTGGCCTTCTATTTTTTTCCGGCAGAATAGAAGGCCGTGTATTTAAGTAGGCCATGATATATATATATATATATATATATATATATATATATATATATATATATATATATATATATATATATATATATATATATATATATATATATATATATATATATATATATATATATATATATATATATATATATATATATATATATACAGGGTGACCACAAAGTATCCGCACAGATAAAGAGCTTAATAAAAAGCATGTAGAAAGTATTTGGAACACAAATTTTATTTTAAACCATTTATTGAACTATAACAATTATGATTCAAAGATTGAATTCGAATTTTCCTCCATCAGCAAAATAACAGGCCTGTAGGCGTCTCGGGAATGCTTCGACGGTGGCGAGCAAGTAGGCAGGGTCCAGAGAATCCCAAGCTTTCAGTAGTGATTTTTTTAAACTTTCAATATTTTTATGCGGCTTTTGGCATGCCTTTCCTTCTAGGACGCTCCAGACTGAGAAATCCATCGGGTTAAGATCGGGGCTCGATGGCGGCCATTGAGAAAAGTTGATAAAATCAGGAAAAGTTGCCGCACAAAAATCCTGAACTGTCTTCTTTTTATGGGCTGGAGCTCCATCTTGCATGAACGTCCAAATACGATTTCCAAGTTCTTTTTGAGCCCAAGGAGCAATTTCTTTCTTGAGCATATCCAAATAATTGTCACCGTTGACCTTTATACCTTGTGGAACAAATATGAGCGGTGTCTTAACATGAGCCGTTATCCCGGCGAATACCATAACTGAAGCAAGATGAGAACTGCGTGAAACCGAGACATTTGGTTGAGATTTTGCCCAAACTCGATCGTTCTGCTTATTAAGAATGCTTTCCACTGTAAAAATCTTTTCGTCAGTGAACAAGATGTTGCGATAATCAATTCCGTTGAAACGGTGCAGAAGTCCAAGAGAACGGTCTTTACGTTTGACTTTAGCTGCTTGAGAAAGAAGTTGCGACTTGTTCTTCTTGTATGGTTTGAGCTTAAGCTTCTTTTTGATTATCTTTGCCATTGAAGTTCGTTTTATCCCCATTTTCTTTGCGAGACCTCGAGCAGATTGATTGGGGTTCAAACGCAGGCGATCGCGTACCTTTTTCACATTGCTCGCAGTGATCACTGTTCGAGGTCTTCCGGATTTTGGATGATTAGAACTTGTTCCCAACTCGTCAAAGCGTTTAATTGTGTCGTAAATTGTCCGTCTTGGCGCATGTAAACGGTTCTGAATGTAGCTCGCTGAGTAGCCTTTTTTGTGAAACTCGATGATAGATTGACGATAAGGAGAAACGCGCACCATTCTAAAAAAACCAATTGAACATAGTTTACAAAGTATATAAAGTAAAGTATATAAAGTTTATGACATAATATTAACCAAAAACAACAAATAAATAAGAAAATACATAAGTGCTTTTATGCTTATATTTTCACAAGATGAAACCGTCTCGTGTGCGGATACTTTGTGGTCACCCTGTATATAAATAAAAAAGTAATATGAAAAAAAAAAACTTTTTTACGGTACTTAAAGTTTCATGCCGTTTGCGGCACTCATCAGCCATATCATCACGAATCCAATCACCCATACCAGTTTATAATATTAAACATTTTTTTAAATGCTTAATATTATAAAAAAGTAATACATATTTTTTGTTATTTTTTTATTTTGCTCAAACTAGTGTTACTAGATATGGCTGATGAGTGCCGCAAACGGCATGAAACTTTAAGTACCTTAAAAAAGTTTTTTTTTTTTCATCTTACTTTTTTATTTATTTATTGATCTATTTTGTGATTATTTTACTTTATATTGATCACTCTCAAATCGAAAAAATTGATTATTATTACATAATCAAAACAACAATATATATATATATATATATATATATATATATATATATATATATATATATATATATATATATATATATATATATATATATATATATATATATATATATATATATATATATATAAAGAGAGAACAAAATGGGTAAGCTTTGTATGTAATAGCTTATTCGACAATGGTTATAAATAAAAACATATACATGATGCGTAAGTACACTTCAAAAAAAAAGTTGAAAATTCTACCTTAGGTAGAACATGTTACCCTTATTAAGGTATAATTTTCTACTATCTGAGGTAGAAAGCTATATTAAAAATATTTGTCATATAATTTTTACATCAAAGGATATTATTTTCTACCTAAAAAATTAAACCTTACTAAGGGTAAATCATATATCCTACGTTAACGTAGATATTTCTACCTTCTTTTTAGAGTGTGTGATGTAAGTAATAAAGTAGCATGTTAGGCATAATAAATTTTTCTGCAGCCGTGGCGCAGTGGTTAGAGTTTTGTCTCAGAACCGATCAGTTCGAGGCTCGACGCCGGCTACAGCCCAATAAGCGTCATTGATAAGAAAGGAGGCGTGAACACCTTTGTTAAATTCTCTTCCGCGGTGTACTGTGATACAAAACTGTAAAGTCGTCTGATAGCACCTTCATAAATACACACAAAAAAATTCTTGTTCGTTGCTTAATTTTATTTATACCATACCAGGGCTATAGGATTTATAAATTCCTTGAACACAGTTTGAATACAACTATTACTGTTTGAAATTTTTTTTCTGTGTCAGAACAATTTTTTTGTTTTTCTTCCAGCTCAAAGAGACATTTAAGAAAAAGTTTATCAATGATTAAAATTTTTTTACAACTTCATAATTAATAAATTTTAAGTGGGATTATTAGGTATCAAACATAAATACTCTTTTAGAAATGCCTTCTAACCTATATTTAGATGAAAATGCTAGAACTCGAGCTTGACTCTAATCTTGATTCTCAATTGATACTTGATTATCAAATATTTTACAGATTAGAACTTAATAATGTTTTATATTAGTTTAATAAACTTCTTAGCATTTGAAAAAGTGAAATTTAAGTGTTGAATTGTTATTTTGTTTATTAAAAGCACAGTTATGTAGCAAAAATTTATGGATGAATTTAGAAAAGTTTTAAAATTATACCCTACAGATTGTGATGCATCTATAATAAGTGAGTATGATGGAATTTATTCTGGGTTTTCAGTGCTGGTTCATTGTTGTAAAGACATTTCTAATTTATCATAAAAATCGGTGGGGGGCCAAACTTTTTGGTTTTTTGATTCTTTTTATTATTACCTATTAAATGCATTTTTTTATACATAATTGTTTCAAAGTATTACTATAAAAAACAAAATTATTTCAGATACAATGATATTTCAGATACCAAAATATCAAAGTAATTTCAGAAGACCATATTATTTCAATAATAAAATTATTTCAGAAGACCATGGCGAAAGCCATGGCTGTCTGAAATAATTTTTTGCCTGTTTTAATTTGCTAAGTGTTTGTTTATTTAATGAACTACTCCCGGCGCCGCAGGGGTAAATTTATCAAATGAACGAACATTTAGCAAATTAAACAGGTCAAAAATTATTTCAGATCCACAATGCACGCTGATCGACTACAAAACTTGATGCTTCTATATACTAAAAAAGATTTCTTAAACATAACTAATTTAAGAAGGAATGTTCAAAAACTGTGAAGCAACGGAAAATTAATGTTTAGGTGAGACCGGTGCTAGTTGCCTCCATTTTCACTCTTCGAGCTCTGTAGCCCTAAATTTTTGAGCTCTGTAGCCCTAAGAGCTCTGTAGTTCTAAATTGGGCAAAATTTTTTGTAAATTTTAAAGCGCAGACTTAAATTGAATGTATTAAAGTAACATTTTTAACTTGCATTTATTATAAAAAAATTTTTTGGGGGCCCTTCAGGCGCCTCAAAGAAAAAAAAAGAAAGTTAGCCAACTTACCCCACCCCGGGGTAAGTTGGGGCAAACTATAAAAGAGATTGTTAATGTACTATTAAGTGCAAAATTTAGAGAAAATTTTTTACTATTAATTTTGGCAACAATTTTGAGCCAAAAATTTAATATTACTTTTATCTGGTACCAAATATTGGTACGTATAACAGCCAAAACATAGTCCAATTTTTATCTGTAAATCAAAAACCTGAAATAAATTTTTTTTTCCTTGTAAAAATAAATTTTTTCAATATTATTTAAAATTAAAAAAAAAAAACTAACTAGTTTTATAAAAATATATTTATTTTCCCATAGTAAATGCTATGAGCCAACTTACCCCGTGAAAATTTTGCCAACTTACCCCAAAAGCCTTTTTTTTTTCAATAAACAGTCTATAGATCCTGAAAAACGGCAACTATTGATAAAAAGTCTGACTGAAAATAGTAAACCAATTGTGACTGAAATTTTTACTATAATTTTTTTTCCTACGACTAATTATTTTATTTTTAAAGTAAAAAGGAAGCGATGTTCAAAAAGTTACGTTTTTGTCCAAAAAACACATATATCCTAATATCTCCCATGCGCGTGCGCGAATCCTAACAATACTATAGTGAATGATGAAATGATCAATTAGGAAGGTTCTGTGTAATTTTTGTTAATTTCTGATGAAAGTCATTGAAGATAAACGCAGTTCGTCAACTTACCCCTGCTCCCAACTAGCCTTGATCTCCCTACTAGCGTATTTTTAAACCTTGAGAAAAAAAAAACAACTTTTATGACCTTAAAGAATAAGTTTTAATTGAAAACATAATAATAATAAGTTATTATAGTTGCAAATATTCTTTACATTTAGTTAATTTGTAATCAACGCAACGCTACTAGAATAAGGACATTGAAAAAAATTGAAAAATATTTTTTAAAAATTCGGCATTTTCTTCTACTCATTTTATCCCCTTCCTTTATCCTTTCTCCCAAAATAAAAATGTTCACGCCTGCCCTAATCTTTTATTAAATTTAAATTTATCCATACATTTCAAATTCATAAAATAATGTCAAAATTTAGTGCAGTCGTGGCAAATTGGTTAAAGTTCTGGCTCAGAACCAAGACGTTAGACTCGATTCTCGGTTCGATGCCGGCTCTAGCTCATCACGTGATATTAGTAGGGAAGAAGGCGTAAACTTCCTAGTTAAATACTTTTTCTTAGTACTCTGTGATAAGACCGTAAGAATCTCTAATAGCACCTTAATAACAACAAAAAAACAAAATTTACGAGCCCCTCATTTTGGGAAAGGTGAAATCTTCACATGTTCATAACTTTTAAACACAAAAGATAATTAAATGAAATTTGAAATTTAAATTTAATGCAATATAAAGGTGAAAGAAATATTCCTGGCTCTTAACAAGATTCTTGTAAATACAAAACAACGTATATATTAACTTAGATAATAGTATTACATATTAGCCAGATTGTTGATTGAGCCCAAGTTTTATATTAAAAAGTTTTAACACCAAATGAACCAACCGGCCTTACAAGGTCAAAATATAATATATTTCTTAAGAAAAATATATTTTTTTACTCTGCTTTTTAAGATTATTAAGGTATTTCAAGATTATTTTTAACAGAACACCGCGGAAGAGCATTTACCAAAAAAGTTTATATTGTCTTCCTTACCAAAGTCGTATATAGGGCATTAAATCTCTGATCTTTTAATTTTGAAACAAGATTACAACAGCGGTTGCTTAACTTCTGTTTATATTTCAATAAAAATGCAATATTATTTCATCATTTCAAAAATAAAATAATTATTTTGATAATAAAACAGTTACTTCAATGACATCATGTTTAATTTAATTACAAAATAATAATAACGTGCAAATAAACTTAATAAAACTGCAGGGTAATCAAAAGTTACCTTTTTTTTTGCTGCACGATAGCAAAAAATGCATTCAAACAAATTTAAACTGGGCGTGCTCACGCGCAAACAGACAAATTTAAACTAGGCGTGCGCACGCGTTTCCTACAGTGTAAATTGAAAAACTATGTTTGTTTTCATCTTTTGCTTTACCAGTGTTTCAATAGTTGAACTTTCAGATAATGGGATAATTGGCTATCAGTTTCGTTAGCAAATTTTTTTAATTTTTTTTTTTTTTTTCTCTTTACATAAGTTTGTTATTGTACAATTATATAGTTAAAATAGTAAAAAAAATAATAGTATATGACTGTTTTAATTGATAAACAATAAAAACAGTCAACTGGAAGAACATTAAAAAAAGCCGCTTTTAACATACAATACCGTTTTTTTTAAATGCAGTACCGTAAATGCAACCGTTTTTTTTAATGCAGGTAATAAACTTTTTACAATGACGAGATAAAATAAATTAATAAACTTCTTAAAATGATTAAAGAAAATAAACTTTATAAATATATATACCAATAGTATAAGGTAAACTGGCTTAATATAAACAGTAAAACAAATAATAAGAGAAAGTTAACAATTTCAAGATAATACTAATAGTAGTACAAAAGTGCGTTGTCCATTGAAAAAATAAAACTTTTTTTATTTGTTTTTAAATCTAAACTAAGCTTTAAAAAAAAATAAAAAAAGTTTAGCTTTAAACTCAAATAAAAAAAAAATCTAAATTTTACAAAAATTTTATTCAAAACTTTATTCGAAAGATATTGTGCACAATAATCAATACAAAACTAATTAAACTTGGTTCGGCAAAAAACTTGGTTTAGCAAATCATTATTTCTTAGTGTATATTTATTGACAGAATTTAAAGTAACGATATTTTTAAAAACGTTAGAAACTGAATTATATTTCCACATATATACAAAACATAAGACATTGAATACATTTACTTCATATATATTAAGTAATCTTATTTCGTTTAATAAAAGCTTTGAATAATCAAGACGATCCGCTAAAATAATATGAAGAATTGCGTGTTTTTGACAGTTACAAAGATGTTTCAATCTATTTTTATCAGTTCTTCCACAGGCAATATTTGCATAGCTTAAATAGTAATGGATAAACGACTAGTAAAGTTATTTTTATTTAAATAAGTTCAATACTCGTTTTATAAAATATTTTGATATAAATTTCGATAGAGATGTAATGAATGTGATGTTTCCATTTAATGTAGTTGTCCAGAAAAATTTCTTAAACTTAGTAAAGCAGTTTCTTCTAATTTTAGTTTGGTCAATAAAAATCAGAAACAGATTTATGGGTAGATAACGCTCTTTTTTTTAGCGAATGGAAAATTATAATTTTTTTTTGTTAATATTTATAGACAATTTGTTACATTTGAATCAGGTAGAAATGTTTTTAAGCTCATCATTCATAGTAGAAAAAAGTTTAAAAATATCATTATTAGAAAGAAATAGTTAAGCGTCGTTCGCAAACATAATACTAAATAGAATTGAGGCTTTATTTAAATCATTAATATAAATCAAGAAAAAAAGTCGCTCTAATATAGAGCTTTGTGGAACAACTCAGGATATATATAATATTTTCTTTTGATAAACAATAGGAAACATTTTGTTTTTGGTTTAAAAAAATGACTTATGAACCACTTTATTACCTTGTTATTTGTTCCATTGAAGTTTATGAAGTAAGATTAAGTTTAAGAAGTAATTCATTTGCTTCATCAGCTATGTAAATATTTGCTTCATCAGCTATGTAAATATTTGCCTCATCAGCTATGTAAATGTTTGCTTCATCAGCTATGTAAATATTTGCTTCATCAGCTATGCAAATATTTGCTTCATCAGCTATGCAAACATTTGCTTCATCAGCTATGCAAATATTTCATGGGCAAGTACTCAAACATCATAGCTTAAAAAACTGTATAATTTAAAAAAACATGCTAGCAGAATCATTTACTATAAGAATAGGTGTGAACACGCTAAACCCTCAATGAAAGATATGAAAATGATAAATGTGTTTGAAATAAATGTCTATCAGCCTTTAATTTTCATTGAAATAAATATCTATCAGCCTTTAATTTTCATGTATCGTTACAATTACAAAATCTTTCCTATAAACTTTAATAACAGGTTTGAGTTATATAAAAATGACAACTATAATCTTAGAGCAAATATGTTAAACACATATAAACTGCCTCGGATAATAAATAAATATTCAGATTAAAGCATTTCATATCGAGGTCCTGAAGTATTGAATACCTTTCAAAAAGGATTCAAAGGTACGGTAAATTTGTTAAGTTCATTCAAGTTTATAACAAAAAAAGAAATTTTTAAAACTTGAGAAACATTTTAAATTAACGTTACTACTCTACCTTTGTTTGCTGCTTAACAATCTTATTAATAAATTACGCATTTTATTACGATATTTATTACGATATTTAATTGAAATTTTATTACGTATTACATACTACGATATTTTATTGAAATTTTGTTAAAGGGGCTCTATGAAAAGATTGCAATGACGTACTGTTATCATCATCTTCTTTTTTACTTTTTTTTATGAAGTACGAAATTGTAAAATTCTTATGTTATATTTAAACAAAACAAAAACAAAACAAAACAAAAAAAGAAGGTATGATCTACTGCATTAAATGCCAAAAGGTCAATAAAATACTGAGTATTAGGAATTTTCGAAAGAATTTGAGATTTCACGTACGAAATGAATGATTGCATGTTCACTCTATTTTACATTATTTTTTTTAAATAATCGAAAATATACAGGGTGCGGAAAAAGTTCCCGTACAAAAATATAAACAGCAAAAACGACAAATGTTCCTGTACAAAACGAGAAACAAATTACACTTTAATTTAAAACAAAATAATACTAAGAAATACTAAAAGAATGCGAAGGAATACAAAAGAATACTAAAAACACTATATATTGAAAGAAAACACCATACAGATAATTCTTTTAAATTATACTTTTGTACGGGAACTTTTTCCGCAGCCTGTAGAAAAAACAGAATAAATAATAAGATAAAATAAATAACAAATAATAGATGAAATATAATTGACTGTTAATAGTTTTCTAACAAAAGTCTTCTAACTCACAGTAAGTTCATGTTAATGAACTTACTGTGAGTTGTGTTTTTGAACTTTGTTGCGGTTGTTAAGTTTTTGCTCTTTTTTGAAAAACTTGTAAAAATGTAAAACTTACAGGAACAGCTTTTCTTAAGTTTATAAAACTTTGAACAAACCAATTTTTTTAAATCAATCTTTAATGTAATGCTAAAGTTATTTTTATTATTAATTTATTGTTTAATCTTTCACTATCGTTAGTTTTTGTTAATTCGTTCACATTATCATTGGTTAAAAAAACTTTACCAAATTTTTTGTAGGTTTAATATTGTAATACATAATATGTTTTATAATGAATATTTTTTCTTTAGAGATTATGTAATTTTATTTGTAATTTCCTAAATTTTTTTATGTAATTTCCTAAATTTTTTTATGTAATTTCCTAAATTTTTTCAGATAATTTCCTAAATTCTTTTTACAATGCCATTTTCTTTATTTTTATTTATTTATTGTTTTTGTTTTTTTCTGTTATAAAAACTTTTTGAAAAAAGAACACTCTTTAATATTTTTCTTCTATTAAATTTTTTGTTTAATTTAATATTTTTTGAAACTAAAAAGATTTTTAACCAAAACATAAATTTTTTGGTTGTATAATAGCTTTAAGTTCTAATTCAAAAACCTAAAAAAAGAAAAGGTAATAAAGGGGAGTGATCTGTTGCAATCTTTTTGTATTCCCAAATATATATTTACTGCGTAAACAATTACTTTTAGAGAAAAATCGGAGAAATTTTTCCCTCCAATAATAGTTCATACGACCAACGTCAACGAAGTGCACGAGAAAAAAAAAGTATTTACATTTTTTTATTTATTTTACAATCGCAATATTTTAAAATTACATATACAAAACTGTGTATTGTATACTGTGTAACTGAGTTTGACTTAATTTTGCTTTCATTTTGTTAACACTTGAAGCAGACTTATGTTTTATTTTTACAGATTTAAGGCTCTGACATTTGAAGCAGAATTTCTTCTGCATCTTGTAGAGATCTTAAAATAAATCTTTTTCAAGGGTTCAAATTACAAAAAAGGAAACCCAAAATGTTCAAATAATAAGTATTACATGAAAACAAAACATTTTTTGAAAACAAAAATTGTGAAAGATAACCTTACAACAAAGTATTACACCTCCAAATCTAACTCTCTTTCAAACTCTCGGAACTTCCTTCGCCATAAAGTTGCATTTTCCCACCATGACACACTTGTTGCCTTGACAAACCAGATCAAGTCTATTGTTTTTCTGTCTCTAACCAGATCTCTGTCTATTGTTCACACAATTGGCGTATTAAATGCGTTGCAAATGCCTTGGGTAAAATTAAAACAACTATATTAAAGAAATCGAAATTTTGAGCGCAGTTTCCTCAGCAAATCTATATATCAAAAACGTATTTAAAATCTTTTTGTTGAATAAATTGATTTTTGTAATTTTTTTTACCTTTAAAATTCTGTATTGCTTTTCTTAAGATGTCTAACTTTAGTTTTTAATCAATTTAAAAGTTTTATTCCGCGTACCTAATATATAAACATATATATTAAAAGTTCAATTAGATTAATTTTTGATTTGTGTGCCCCTTTAATCTACCTTAGCAACAATAACCGCTTTACATATTCTTGGCATTCTACTTAATGACTTATTTAATTTGCCAAAGTAAATTTTAGATACTCAATTTTTCTACATTTTTTCACAAAGCATTAGTTTTAGACATTTTTAACTCATCCCATAAACGTTTAATTGGGAAATAATCTGATGGTTGGGGAGGCCTAATCATTTTATTCAATATTTGATCATTGTCTAGCTCAGTTAAATAACTGAAACAAAGTTTGAAGAATTTGTTTTGGATTTAAACTTAGGCTAGCTTTTTTAAAAAATTAATAACTTTCCATTACCTTTTTGAAAATATAGCATGACTTTTTAAAAATATCCAAATAAATTTCTTTTGTCATTATTTTCTTCATTTTTACAACGCAATCAGTGGCATTCTAACCAAAACTGTTCTACGCTTTAACATTTCATCCAATATGCATTACAGTTGATAATACACACTGTTTTATCATTCTCTCAACAACTTTTCTTTAGGCAAACAACCTTCTCTTAAAGCCAAAGGTCAACCAAAACTTTGAAACGTTGGTCTACGTTTCCATTCATTGATGATTCATTTTTTACATTATTTTGCCCACTTTAGCATTTTTATTTTTATAATTTTAATCAAAGCATTGTAATCAAATATGTTTTTTATAAAGTAGTAACTGTAATGGAAACTTTTATATAGCTTCACTTCTTTAGAGTAATATGTCATACTTCTAAAGAACTTTTGTTTTATAATAATATGAACCCGTTAAATGTTTAAGGATTCCAAGAACCTCTAAAAGTATTTTTTATTCAATTTTTTTTTTAAACCAAACTTACTTTATTAAATAGAATACAATTAGAGCTATTACGACGCAATTTTAGAACCTTGAGGGGCTACTTATTTTATTTTATCACGTGAGCGCTAACATAAGATGTTTTAAGTTGCAAAGTAATATAAAAATCACCTAAATTATCAGTTATTACTTTTTAATATAAAGAGTATTTAAATTTTATTATAGTTAAATCAAGAACAGCTTCCTACTTTAGAAACACTACCTTCTCAGGAACAGCTTTCTGCTCAACAACAGTTTCTAACTCTTGAACAGCTTCCTACTTTAGAACAGCTATCAACTCGTGAAAAATTTCTTGCTCATGAAAAAAATCTTAGTTCAATCGACAAACCAATAAATATTCAGAATCAAGTTGATATTAAGGATATACAATGTTCAAGAAAAAAGGTTTGTCAATTATTTCGTTCAAGATCAGCTCCTCAAATTCAAACAATTCAACAGTCTAATCTTGCGAGTACAAGCTACACAAATCAAAGTAATATTATTATATTATAAGTTTATTTAATTCATAAATATATATATATATATATATATATATATATATATATATATATATATATATATATATATATATATATATATATATAAATTATATAAGCTTTTTTAATTTTGTTTTTATTTTTAATGTAATGCAACTCCATTTTTAATTCCATTTTAAGTTGTCATATCAAAAGTTTGCGCATCAATACTAGAATTAAGATCCTGATCTTATATAACTTCTTTAGAGATACTAGACAAAAGGTATTTTGCGGAATTAATGTTAAAATCGAAGCGGATAGATCATGAGTTGATTTTTTTTTAATTCCTTGATAATATTTACTTATTTTGATTTACGTGCTCTCTATTTTTATTTAAATAACAAAAAAAGTTAGAAGAACTCGTAAAATATCTTTTGTATCTTTTTATGAACTAATTATTTCATTCATGATGGTATCTAATGATATTTTTTATATTTCCTATTCGAAAAGTTTAAAAGTACCATCAGTTGTTTGACTCAAAAAATACAATTAACTATTTGCGTTAATAAATTGTTATAACTTCTTATTTTTTTAACACTTTTACACACAAACAGAACATATATATATATATATATATATATATATATATATATATATATATATATATATATATATATATATATATATATATATATATATATATATATATATATATATATATATATATATATATATATATATATATATATATATGCAGACTATTTGTTGCAAACTGTCATTTTGGTTTTTAAAAATTTATTTTTAGGTGATTTAAAAGATGTATCAAACAACAAGAAAAATGAAGAATGCAAAAAAATAAGCAAGCAGCTTTTTAATACTGGAATAAGTGAGAAGTTTTTGAGCTCTACCCCACTAAGCAACTTCAATATGTAAGTTTTACTTACATTTTTAAAAACAAAAATAAGAGATAATACAAAATCTTTTATATAAGGATAACGTTATTATAAGAAGCGACATAAAAATATATACTCAAAATGCATTTAAAGTTTGCATATTTTAAAGTTTGCATATTTTATATTAAAGATTTTGCAGATACATTAACTTTTAACTTTTAACTTCTTTTTTCATTTTAATTTAAAACATAAATTAAAATCAGCGAAACTGTGTACTTTTGGCGAAACCTTGAGTAGCAACCACGTAAGTTTTTCATACCCTTACAACCAATAAAAGTTTGAAAATTTTGAGACTTGGAATTTCTTTTTTACTAAACGGAAATGTCATTTCCAAATGTCAAAACTCAAAGCCAATAAACAATTTTTCGTGAATACAAATAATAATAGTTATTGCTTGCATAAACCAATATATGCTATTCACCAACTTATGAACCGTAAAAAGGTCTTTAATTTTACTACTACTACTAGCGTAAGTAGGTTTTTTTTACAGGCTCCGATCGCAGTGATCGGAGCCTGTAAACAAAAATGCCCAAAAAATTCGTTCCCCATACCCCTAACGTAAAGGCAATAAGTTAATAAAATATAAACTGCTATAATAAATTTAATTTCATTGACAAGTTTTGAGTTTGATATAAGAATAATTTAACGTATAAAAGTTATGACTATGCTAAAATTCTGCCTTCCCTAAAATGAGAGGACTGCAAATTTCACATGGTCATGACTGCTGAACACTAAAAGAGTTTTAAATGAAATTTAAAACCAGTTTTTAAAAGAACATTTTCATTTGACATATTGCTAGCCGAAAACTAGGAGGCTGTATGTTCATTTTGAATTTTAGATTTTAGAATGTAAAAGTTTTTTGCCAGAAAGTCCTACTGATTTTTTAAATAAAGTTTTATTATTTTTGTGTCCAGATTTATTCGACACACGACCCACTAGGTGATGAAAATTTAATGATAGAAAACATTAAAAATACAAAATATAGATACAGTCTTTCGGTTCTCAGCTGACAATACGTTGGAACATATTTAAGCTAGCAGTTTTTACAGTGTCTGAAAGTATCATATCTTCGCTACTACTTCTACAACAACTACAACTACTACAACTACAACAACAACAACTACTACTACAACTAATTAGAAGATTAATTGCATGGAAAATATTTAATATAAAGTATATTTATTTAGTTCATTAATTTTTTTTTGTTTTTATTAAAGGAATAAAGCAATGTTTACTCAACAAAGCATACGTTTGTTACCAGATAAAGATAGCACAAAATTGACTATACCCTGGTCACATGCTGTTGAAAAGAGAATTACAATTTCAAAGAGCTTCAGTCACTTTCAAGAATACCCAAAACCTGTTTGTAAAAAATTTAAAGTTCAAAATGCTTCTATTGAAAGCAAACCATCAAAAAATAAAAAGCTCTGTTTAAAACAAACAAAAGTACCAAACATACAAACTGTATTAAGTCTTGAGAGAAATTTTAGTATTCTAAACCGAATTACTGACGGAAAAGTATTTTTTCTAGATTCTTCTTTTTTAACTTTTGTGAACGAAAAAAATATTTTCCTAAACAATTTAGAGAAACTTAAAGGTAACATTGAAAATGCGGAAACTTGCCATAATAATTCAGTCGATAGTAGTGCGAGTAATAAGGTATCATTAACCGTAACAAATAAAAAAGAAGTCTTCAAAGTTCAGCCTCATAAATACCAGTTTGAAGCAAAAAGTCATGTTTACCATAAAACTTCGCTTACTGTATATAAATTGAAAAGAAAAGAGGTCAAACGAATAACCTTTGAAGAGTGGGTGTTTTTAAAAAAGCAATTGCAAAATAAAAATAAAACTTTTGAAACACCATCAGTTGCAAATTCATCAAAATCAAAAAACCAAAAATCGCATGCTGTCTCATTTGAAACATGGTTACAAAAAAAAAGAGCACACGAAGAATTAAAAAAACAAAAACAAGCTGAATTAGATTTGAAAAAAGAAAATGAATCTTTGCTCATGAGCAATTCTCGTCATATGGATCCACACCAACGTACTTTTGAAGAGTGGTTTTTTGAAAAAAAAAGCCAGCAGAAGCACCAAGAAAAAAAGGTTTTTAAACGAAAAGTATCATCAGCTGAAGATAGAGAACTTATTTTTAATTTGTGGCTATTGGACAAGTTTAAAGCAGAGATTCAAACTGAAACAGAACTTTTGATGAAGGAACGCTTTCTTTCAAGCTCTATGGATTATTAAAAAACTTTTTTTTATTTGTAAATATTTTATCTACTTTTACTTTATTTTTTTACACATTTTAATTTAATAACTGTATTTATTTATATCATTAGACTGCTTGTATATATTGCTTATATTAGTAAAATAAAATATCATTAAAATGTTTTTATTATACTATTCTAACAAAAACTTTTTTTTTTTTTGTTATTTTTATTTTATTTAGGTGCCCCAAGAAGCCATTGCGGACTTATCACAGAGTGCCGCGGATGAGCATTTAATTGAAAGTTCATGGCTCCTTTTTAACCGATGTCGCAAAACTTGCCTAGAGGTGGGGTTTGAACCATGGATCCTTCGTTTATGAGGCAAGTGCGCTACCACTGCGCCACGGCTGCTCCATTAAAAATCTCATTAAAATTTTATAAATTTTTAGTTAAACAATAATAAAAGCAGTTAATATAAACAAAAGAAAGGAAAAAGCTTATTATTTAGCCCGTCAGCGTCTCTCTGACATTATTAACTTCTTTGTTCATATTTAACTTTTGCAACTCTGTGTAGAAACATTCCTTAATTTTAAAATCCCTGGAATGAACAAATTTGTAGCTAATGAAAAAACTTAAAAAATAGATAAATGGGGAAAATAAAATGAAGAACCCCTATTTCAAACCAAGAAATTACAAAAATTAGAGTTTTGTGAACGCAAAATGTTTAGAAATTATTTTTTCAAAAAGCGCATTGTATTTCAAAAAGCGCATTGAGAAACGGTTTATTATTCAAAACTGATTTGAATTAAAATATTATTTTTTAAACCAATAAACAAAAACTCAATCAACATTATCTTTTAGGAAAAGTAAACAAGGCGCCTAAAAATGATTTTTTCAAAATCTTTTTTAATTGAACTGCTTTTTGGGCCGGAATAGTGTTCAAAATGAGGAGCATAATACAAATGTACTGAAAAAGGTGTTCAAGCTTCTTCTCGAAGGTTTAATTGAGTAGCTGCAGTGGTTTCCTTGCTTGAAAATTATTTTGCGGGCATTGTTAAAACGGCAAACTTCTTAATGAGATCTTCTTTGTTCACATCTATCAGATAAACCGTGCAAGTTCTCAAACTTTATTTTGAACGGAAAGATCATCATTATCCAATTAGATAAATGAAAATATAATTCCAACTATCTTGCTGGCTTTAAATCTTGAATCAATCTGCTAGATCAAACTATCTAAACCGCTCACCAAATTAAAACGCTCACTTAGAATTCTTTTGTTTGGTTGTTTTGTTTGGTTGTTTTGTTTGGTTGTTTTGTTTGGTTGTTTTGTTTGGTTGTTTTGTTTGGTTGTTTTGTTTGGTTGTTTTGTTTGGTTGTTTTGTTTGGTTGTTTTGTTTGGTTATTTTGTTTGGTTGTTTTGTTTGGTTGTTTTGTTTGGTTGTTTTGTTTGGTTGTTTTGTTTGGTTGTTTTATTTGGTTGTTTTGGAAAATGAGCTGTGTTTGATGGCTCACCGTGAGAGCGCTTCAGTTTCCGCTTTTGTTTTATTAGCGAGTTCAGTTTCAAATCCTTATTGCTTCAGATTCTGGAAAACGGCAAACGTCGTTAACAGCAGTAAAGTTTTTCTACCAAATCGTAATTACACAAATTCAAAAGATGATAACCATTTTTTTAAGGCTCTAGCTTGGCTCAGTCGCTCAAATCAAATCTAATGTATTCTGAAATAGATTTTACATTTCATGGAATATTTACATATAGTTCAAGTACTAATTTTAAGTAAACACCGTAATGAAAAACTAAAAAAAAAAAAGACGTAAACAGCACAATACTTAAACGAAAAACTTTATAGAACAATAATAAAGTAAGAACTTTGATATATTTAGGAAAAAATTCAATTTACTTTTATACATCTATCTAGAGTATAAGACTTTTATATACCTAACTAAAATATAGCAATAAAAAAGAAATAGATTATAATAATATACAGTAACAACATTATAAATAATATAGTAATATAAGTAATAATAATACGCAATAATAATAAAAACTCCAATTATTGGTAATAATAACCAAAATAATAATAGTACTAATGATAAAAATAACAGTTCTAGCAATAATAATAACAATAATAATATTAATAACAATAATAAAAACAGCAATATTTATAATAGTGAGAGTTTGAAATAGTGATATAAAAAATATTATTAATTTAAGAAAAAGTTAAGAAAGAGCGAGTATTAGTAGTAATAAATCAGCATTGAAATGAAGAAAGTAGTAGAAAAGAATTTTAAAAAAGATCAAGTATTTATAGTTATAAACCAGTATTGAAGCGAATAAAGTTAAGATGGATAGTAGATAGTTAGCAATAGAGAAGTATAGAAATTAGGAAGAATACTTGTTTGATAAAAAATTAAATAGACTGTTTTTGAATTTGGAAAATGTAGAGAGAGATTTTAACTGTGAGAGGAGATTATTCCATGTGCATATTCTCTGATATTTAATAGATTCATGACCGTAATAAACAGCTCTATGAATAGGTATTGATAATTTGAAGCTTTTGGCTGATCGAAGTTGGCAACGAGTATTTTTTTATAAGTAAAAAAAATCAGTAAATGGAATAGGTTAGGTTTTATATTGCTGTTTCCAAACAAACAAACAGTTGGAGTGCCAAATAAGGTCTTTTAATTTAAGTATCTTTGATATGTAGTTAAGGATATGCTAAAAATAGGTTATTTTGAGGGCTTTATTTTGGAAGTGAAATAATCTTTTAAATTTTAGAGATTGGGTTTGTTCCCATATTTGACCAGCATATCTAAGATGATACTCAAAAACAACATGATATATGTTAAGGAGTGTTTCAAGATTAAGGTAATATCAAATTTTGACTAATATACCGTTGGCTCACTGGTCAGACCAGGTTTTCCGTGGCATATATAAGAGCTGCGAACATTCTCGGCCTCTTGGCAAGTGGTCTGATTATGTCGGTACAAGAGTTCAATCTTGTCATAGAAATTTTATGCATTGAAATTCTTGTTGCTTCAGTGAGAATCTTTTATCATAAAAAACTTGCACTAAAAAATACGTTTAAAAACTTAACATTTCCAAGTGGATACAATGACGGAGTTTTGGCGACCAATAAATTCCAGACAAGCAAAAAGTTTCCATTTCCTTTTTCATTCATGTTCGTTGTTTTACTTGCAAACATAATTGTATATAATAATTATAATCAAACTATAACAATAATTTTATAAATAATTAAATTTGATATTGCGAGAACTTTATAATAAGTTACCTAGAAAAACTCAAAAAAAAAAAGAAGTCAAGAAAAGAATCAAATTCAAGAGCTCTTTACCCTCCCTTCTTTTCCATTCTTCATTAATGTTGGTGACATCAGATAATGAGAAAATGCTCCAGTGGATTTATTGGATGGTTTCTTTTTGTCAAATAGATCAATTAGACTATTAAGTTTCTTTCTGATGAGTGGGCTGGATAATAGCGAAAAGCCTAGAATTGCCCTTCAGAGAAGTTCTATATTCGTAATCAAAATTTTAATTAGAATGAGTCGCAGTTTTTTGCTATTTAACAGAAAAGTGAAGTTTCCAAGAACTTGACAGTTTGTTGGCATCTGTTTGAGATTAGTTTGTTTTTCAACAGATAGAATCCTTGGATACTTTTTCTGTTTAGAAGAGGAGGGTAGATTCTTCATCCAAATGCACCTGTTTAACTACACTGTTGCTGGAATTTCTATAAGACATTTTATTTTGGTTTTAAGGTGATTTAATGTCTTGCACTTTTCTTCCTCTCTATAAGACTTGCAATTTTGCACTGAAAACGAGATTTTATCCAAAATATTCAAAAATATTTCCCAATGTTTTAAAATATTTCTGAATATATATTATATATTTAAACCTGAAATAGAAAATAGATAAAATATGGCAATAATAAAATAATTATGTAGAGAGAACTCACTCCATGCTGGAGCAAGTTCACATAGTACAATTGGAATTAAAGCAAAGAAAATAAAATTAATAACCATGTCTAAGTGCTTTGTTCATAAACAAATGTAAACAGCTTACTTGAATCTGCCTAAAAATAGACTAGAACGTCATATAAAAATTCATTGTAAAATTGAAACCCTTAGTCAAACTGCGCGATAAGTAAACAAAATGAAACAAAAAGGTGGGAGAACATTTTAAAATTTATTTTAAAAATAGTCTTGGTACAGCAATTTTCATACAATTCTTCCTCGAATGTAAGTGGTTTCAGTTTCGTTACAAAAATAAATGATAATAGTTATTACCCTAGCGGACACTCGAAGGAAACTATGAGGTCACCAAGAACCGCTAAAATTTAAGCTGATAATTAACCGTTAATTAACAACTTTTATTTTGATATAAACTCTAAGAAACAAAACAAAATATTAATGACTTAACAGATTATATATAATGTAATGACAGATTATATATAACATTATAATTGATATCATTTTAAAATTCTTTTAGTTCTTTATTTCTGAAACATTTGTAAGTTTTAAATCTTTAAAATATTTTTTTTTCCGTAATAAGTAGTAACTGATTTAATTGAAACTAATATTAGTCATAATAGCTAAAAGCCCAGTTTATTTCAACAACAAATATATATTGTTAAAAATAATAAGAGAAGAAATTAATCAAAATTCGTAATTTTGATTTATTTCTTTTTTTAGCTTGAAATGTAATCCGCATTAAAACCATAATATTTGTGGAAAATTTAAATTGGACTATACTGGTTTGATGGTTAACTGGTTAGTTACTGGTTTGGTGTTTTGATGTTTTGTGGTATTTTTTTTCTTTTTCGTTGTAGTGTTTTCAGTAAATGGTTGGGTTTTCCCATTACCGTAAATGTTCCGCATAGTTCTCCAAATTTATATAGAGTCCAATGTCTCAACCATTTTTACAATCATAAATCGAATCTTTTATTCAAAATTGTCAAATAACTAGTTGCATTCAACCTATTAAATAGCAATCTGGTATTTCAAAACTTCACCTTTAAACTTTTAAGGTCTTTAAACCTTATTATACATACCTTATTATACATAAATGATCTTTACAAAGCTTCTAACATAACGACAGTAAATTTTGCGGATGATACGAATTTATTTCAGTCGCACGAAGACATAGATATACTTTTAATAAAATGAATAATGAACTAAAAAGAATTTTATATTGGTTTAGAAAAAATAAATTATCTTTGAATACTGATAAAACAAAATTTTTACTTTTTTACCTAACCTCTAAAAAAAACAGAATCCAAAATATCTTGCCTGACTTATTAATTGACAATACAATCATAAAAAGAGAAAAAGTTATAAAATTCTTAGGAGTCATGATAGACGAAAACTTATCTTGGAATCAACAAATTGATAATATTTCCATGAAAGTTGCTAAAAGCATTGGAATTCTATATAAAGCTAGATATATACTAAATAAGCACCAAATAACTCAACTATATTATTCATTTATTCATTGGCATATAAACTATGCTAATATTATATGGGGAAGCGCTCACAAAACCAAACTTAAATCTCTCTATTGGCATCAGAAACACGCAGCTCGCATAATTAATTTTGGAAATCGTTTTACAAGCTCAACACCACTTCTTATAGAAATAAAAGTTTTAAATATATACGAACTAAATATTTTTAATATTTTATGCTTTATGTATAAATGTAAAGAAAATGTATCTCCTAGTGTATTTATAAATCTCTATAATTTGAAACCCAAAAACAAATATGAACTTCGTTGTAGTAAAACTATTCAAGAGCCATTTTGCAAAACAAAAATTAACCAGTTTTGTATTTCTTATCGTAGTTTATTTCTCTGGAATAAAATAGTATTACCTAACTTTGATTTTTCTTTCTTTTTCTTCCTTTAAAAAGAAATTTAAAAAAATAATATTTTCAACACAAAATATATTCATCTATTTTTAGTATTTAAAGTTAATACGATTTAATACATTATTTTTGTTTACTGTATGAAGAATATAATTTATACAACATATATTGAATACTTTATATTATAATATTAAATATTGAGAATGTTATATAACTATATTATAAAATATTATGTTAAAACTTGCTTAACATCTGAAGAGTATTATAACGCATGTGTAATTTTTTAATGTACGACTTTTTTTTATATATAGATTGTAAAGGGCTTCATGATAAGATCATGTGATCTTCTGGAAGTCCTACTAGTAATATATTCATTGTAAATTTACCTTGTTCATATTATTCTGGAAAAAAAACAAACAACCGCAGTACCTTTGAAAACCACTTTAATAAACTTCTCCAGGGTTCGTACATAGAAAAAAACTTTTGAATTGTGAGATAAATAGTTGCATACTAAGTGAATTATATATGTACACACACACACATACACACACAAACACACACACACACGTATATATATATATATATATATATATATATATATATATATATATATATATATATATATATATATATATATATATATATATATATATATATATATATATAAAGAGACGATTTTACGATTAAAATGAGGGGAAGGGGGCTGAATCCTTAAAAAAATACCAATTGGGTTCTAAAAAAAATAAAAGAAAAAGGTTCTCAAAACGAAAATTTACCCAATTGAATTGTATCAAATACCCGATTAGCCGGCTATTTTCACAAAAACACCGACTATAACTTGAAAATCATCTTTTTTGGGGAAAGGCAGGGAGGAGGGGTATAACACCTCTTATACACATCCGTAAAATCACCTCTGTATGTATATGTATATATATATATATATATATATATATATATATATATATATATATATATATATATATATATATATATATATATATATATATATATATATATATATATATATATATATACAGTAGCGGGCTAAAGTAACCGGACAAGAGCATAACTTAAGATAACTTATGAATGAAAAGTCCAATTTTTTCAAATTTTCACTGAAATATCAAAAAATTTATTACAAATCTAAAAACAAATGAATTTTTACTAAATCTAAGCAATCTAATCTTAAAAGTTCATTTAATTAAAATTTCCGCGTGCAAAAGTATACGGACAGAAAAAAAAACTTGAATTAGATTTTTTTTTTAAACATTTTTTAAATTGAAAATACTTTATTTTAAAGTAAATTGCTTTAGTACTTTGTCGGGATTAAGCATTAATTACTGCTTGACAGTGACAAAGAATTGAGTCCACCAGCTTCATAATCACAATAATTTTGATTTTTTGCCATTCTTGTTTCAGAATATTCAATAAATCAAATTTACAAGCTGATTTTTAACCTGAAATTTGTCAATCTATGTGTTTCCATAGATGTTCAATAGAATTAAGGTCAGGACTTTGCTATGTCAATTCCATTAATTGAATTTTTTTGTTTTTGAAAAAGTCTTTTATAAGGGTTGAAGTGTCTTTTGAGTCATTATCCTGCTGAAATATCCATCCTCGAGCCCTGAAAAATGTTCCACGCAAAATGCTGTCTTGGTAAATGAAAGAACTTTATAATGAAAAATGTGGTATTGACACAATCAAAAGTCTTTTGAGGTCTGCAAATCTACTTGAAAAACGTCCAACAAAGAAACTTTTTATTTATATAAAAAACCGAAAAGCACGCTTAAGATTTGCTAATAAACATTTGATTTGGGCAAGAAAACAGTGATTAAAAGTACTTTTTAGTGATGAATTTAAGTTTATGTTATTTGGATCTGATAATATTAGAGATGTCCGTCGACCAAAAGGCCATAAAAACGATCCTTAATACCAGCTACCAACAGTAAAGCACAGAAACGTTATTAACTGGGCTAACTTGAATAGAGAAACGTTATGAACTGGGCTAACTTTAAACAAAACTCGAAACGAAACTCGAAACGAAACTCGAAACGAAACTCGAAACGAAACTCTAAACCTTATGAACTGGGCTAACTTGAATAGAGAATGTATTGGTCCAATCCATTTGATTGATGGCATAATGGACAAAAATATGTACAAATATATAGTTAAGATTGTTATGCTACCACATGCTGCTAAAGACAAAATGCCTAGAGGAAGGGTGTTTTAGAAGGACAATGACCCAAAGCACACTTCAACCCTTGTGAAAAACTTTTTCAAAACCAATGAAATTCGATTAATCGAATATCCATAGCAAAGTCCTGACCTTAATTCTATTGAATGTCTATGTAAGTTAACTGATCGACAAATTTCAGGTCGAAAATTAACAAGTAAACGTGATTTATTGAATACACTGAAAAAAGAATGGGAAAAATCAAAATTATTGTGATTATGAAGCTTGTGTACTTAGTGCCTTGTCACTGTCAAGCAGTAATTAATGCTAAGGGCTTCCTGACAAAGTAGTAAAGCAATACTTTAAAATAAAGCATTTTCAATTTAAATAATGTTTAAAAAAAAAATCTTATTCGCGTTTTTTTTTTTGTCCGGATACTTTTGCACGCGCATATTTTAATTAAATGAACTTTTAAGATTAAATTGCTTAGATTTAGTAAAAATTCATTTGTTTTCAGATTTGTAATCAATTTTTTTTACATTTCAGTGATAATTCTGTTGATATTTGTCTTTTTCTTATATATATATATATATATATATATATATATATATATATATATATATATATATATATATATATATATATATATATATATAAATATATATATATATATATATATATATATATATATATATATATATATATTTATATATATATACATACACATGTATATATATATATATATATATATATATATATATATATATATATATATATATATATATATATATATATATATATATATATATATATATATATATATATATATATATATATATATATATATATATACACACATGTATATATATATATATATATATATATATATATATATATATATATATATATACACACATGTATGTATATATATATATATATATATATATATATATATATATATATATATATATATATATATACATGTGTGTGTATATATATATATATATACATGTATATATATATATATGTATATATATATATATATATATATATATATATATATATATATATATATATATATATATATATCAGTGGCATTGCTGGATGGCATTGCCATCACTCTAAACTTTTATTAATTGGGCCGACGAAAAGAATTTCAAATTTCTGAAAGAAAACAAAAACTTTTAGAAATCTGTGTCAGGTTTTGATGATGTCACCCGGTGCAGCCCGCTCCCTATGTCTAGTGTTAGACATAGGGTGCGGTTAGTTTTTCAAAATGAGTTTTTTAAGATTTTGTTTTTAAGAATTAGTTACGTTCTTCAAAAATGTCTTTAATAATGTTAAAAACTATATTAATTTATAAAAAAAGGTTCAGCGAGATGAAATAAATTTTTTTTCCAAAAGAACCGTAAGAAAATGGTCTTCTAAAATAACTTTTAATCCTTAAAATATATTTATATAAAAAAAACCGGACAAGATGGTTTTTCATATAACAACTCAACAAAAAAACTAAATAATGGGTGTATTTATACTCTATTTGCATTTTGCATTTTAAAAGGCCGATAGGTTTTTTAAATATTATTAACGCAACTTTATAAGCATAAGTTTACATTTTACGGATAAAAAAAAATACCTCGGTTTCGATTCTTCATAGTGGATAATATCCTTATGGTGTAACTTTTTTGGAATATTTTTTGCAACACGTGTTTCTTTTGTTTTAAAGGAGTTGTCAGTTTTTTAAAACTTGATAAAATTGGACGCATAAATTTCATAATAATTCATCTTGCCTCAGTCACGTGATCAAATGACAAATTTATGAACTTTTTATTTTCATTATCGTTCCAAAAACTTTCAAAACGTTCTCCATTTTTCCCCCACAAGTTGCAGAAAGAAATGTGCGATAAGTTGTTTTTACATTTGAGGAGTCCATTTGCAACCGCGCTAAGTCTAAGTAAAGTGATTTTGAGAAAACCATAAAAAACTCAACTTACTCTTGCGCATTGAAATTGATATTTCCTCTGTACATTATTAGGATCAAAAATTTAAAGTTGGTCTAATATTTAAATAGATGATAGATTTCGGTGTATAGAAAATGGTAATAGAAATAACTCAAAGTTGATATTTTTGTGATTTATAAAAGTATTTTTTGGTTGGAAAACAACCTTTTAAAGTTATGAGATATAACTGCGTGCAGATGTATTACTCTAGAATACTTATAAACAGTATTACTGTACTACTCTAGAATACTTATAAACAGTATTACTGTATTACTCTAGAATGCTTATAAACAATATGATTAAAAAAATTTGTAGAACTAAACCGACAATAACATTTACAACTGTTTGTGTACATTTTTAATTCTTTAATTATGTTATCAAATTTCATTATATAATACCTTTAGAAATATTCGTTGCAAGGGTTGTTCCAACAGGCACTATGTTTGTCTCCGTAAAGAAAGCAATAATGTTTTGTTTTCTTTGGATTTTTTGTTTCATGTTATTATATTTTAGTTTTACGCCTGTTAATAATTTTAAAAATTTAGAAAAAGTGTGTTTTTTTTTCTTTTTCTTTTGCTCTTTCCTTAAATATTCAATAAACTTTCACAATAAAATAGTTAAGATAAAATAGTTAAGATAAAAATCGTTTTACAATAAAAAAATACAACAAAATATACTGTTATAAAAATAAAAACAAGAATAAGAACGCGGAGACTCGCAGAAGACCTTCAGGTCTGATCATCGAGAACCGTTCGTGAATATTAAGTACATTTAATTAACATGAAATATAAAATTAAAAAGACAAAACAATGTTGTTGTAATCATTAGCGAGAACACAAATTTATATATATATATAATTATATATAAAAACAATATATAAATAAAATTGGTATAAAGAAATTCTTGATACTTTTACATATAAATACAAAAATATTTTTAAAAAAATTCTGTTTTCATAAACACATAAGGTGTTGGTCAGATATACTATTATATATTACCTTATGTAATAAGTTTCGTATTCATTTTCAGAAGAAATTAAAAAATATAAAAGTTTATCTTCAAAAGAAAAAATAACTTCTTTTAGTTTTCTTTAATGAAAGGTTATTCCATTCATGTGAAAAATCAAAGTTTTTCAAAACTATTTTGTTCCAAAGAAAAGCTCCTCGAAATGAAATACATGTCTTTCCAAAATTAGTTTGAGAAAAAGGTTGCCGTTGAATTTGAAAAAGATTAAACTTAGAAGACTAAACTGCTAAACAAGACTCAATTGGAAACTAGCAAATAGGCAAAGTAGATAAAAATGAGAAAGCAAAAGTTGCAAAAAAATATTTAATTCAAAAATTATAAAATTGGCCAATTAGATCATTTTTAAAAGTGAAACCGACGATATGGAGACAACGTTAGTGAGGATCAAAATAAGAAGAATGAGATTGAGTGATATAGTTTTGCAAAAAGCATGAGACTTTCGTAAAATAATTGTGTCAAAAATATATACCAATTAACCAATGTTGCAAAAGCTGCTATCAGGTTCAAAGTAAGTGATGCCTTAGCAACTGCTACCTTAATAGACTATCAAGTTGTAACTCAAAATGACAAGTCTCAAATTATCACTAAAAAATTATATTTGATAAAAAAAAGCGTATTTCAATTTAATTGGTAATAAAATGTTTATTACATATGTTTATTACATATGTTTAGTACAGAGGTTTTCCACTTAAAAGTCATTGGAATAGATAGTAAAAAAGACAAAAACACACTATATTGGGATAATTTTGCTTAACCTATTATCAATAGAGCAGTAAAAGATGAGCATTACTTTGCTTTAACTGCAGAAAGTGGACCTTTTTCTTAAAAATATTTGACATATAAATTAAAAAATTGAGCAGGAATTACAATGGTGGCTGAAACACTAAAAAAAAAGAAAAATACAATAGCATTAAAAATTTGAAAGGCATTGCACTTGGTAACACTTCTTCTACTAATACCAGTGTGGAAAATGGTTTAGTGGTCTCTCTAGTAGAGCTTTCAGATTGAGGAACTCATTAAACAGAATGTTTACTTCATCAAAATGAGTTTACACTTTGCCACGTCACAGCTGAAATAGACAGTAAAAGTAACTATTCAACGAAATATAAGAGCATATATTGGTCAAAAAGCAGTGTTAGCCATGGCTAATGGGTCGGAGGCCCCAAAAAAAACTGTCATTAGGGCTCCAAAATCTTAAAGATGTTTTTCGCAAGATATTGCTTAAGCAGTAGCGTGGCGCCACGGCTCTGTTAAAATTTGTTTTTTGCGGACTCAAAATGGGTTGCCTAAAATACAGGTCCGCCTTACTCAAGGCCAGTATATAAGGGGTGGTATGTATGTGCATAGAGGGACATTATATTCTCGACTCCTTTATACCATATATCCTTTTATGTAGGCCAACTTTAGTCAAAGAATTAACTTTTCTATTGGTTAGCTAGCGAATTATGGACAACGGTGATACGATATGGTTTTATTTTTGTTTTCTTAAGTTGTTAGTTATTTAAAAACATTTTGTTATTAACAAGTTTTTTATTATGATAAATTAGAAAAACTTACATTACCAAGGAATTTTTTTAAAATTTGTGCGTACGTACTTTTAAATAAAACCCATTCGTACTGTATTTCAAGACCACCTCTCTCAGAGCGTACATACTTTAAATTGTACTCTAAAGTACAATATATTAAATGAGGAGCAAACATGCAAATAGTGTTTTGTCCACCGGATCAAATGTGTTGTAAAATAAAAAAAACTTGTTATTAGCTTGCACCTTACTAATTAGAATTAGTGTTTCTTTTTAAATAAACTTCTTGTGTATTGCTATAGTAAACAGTAGCATTTATCAGAAATTCTATTATGTAAATCTAATATTTTAAAAACCCATTGCGTGATCCTTATAGTATTTTTGCAGTGATTTTGTATCGTTTAAATCCCAGTCAATGCTACATTTTCTCACTTCACCAACTTCTGAGTAAATGTAAATTCCTCTGATCTTAGTGTTGATGGGTACTATTCTTTGATACACAAAGAATCCAATAGTCACATGCTTGGGTTGGGGTATACATACATACTCGTTTTCTTGACAACCCTAATCATTTACCTTCACTCCTTGATTTATGTCTGTTCAGGTCTCCTAGCTTGTGTTCAGTTTCTCCTTTTTCTCTTTTAGGTGGTTCTGACTATGCAATGATCTCTTTAAATCGTTCATCTCATACTACTTACTACTACCCTAAAACTGACTGGGATTCTCTTAGTGATTTTTTTCGTGACCTTGGATTGATATCTTTTCCCTATCAGCTGAAAAAATGCACCTCTTACGTAACCTCCTGGATTCAGGCAGAAATGGAAGCTTTTGTTCCTTCTCATTTTTCCAAGTAAAGCCTCATTCTACTAGATGGTTTTCACCTTCTGGCGCAGCTGCTATATCTAATCCAATACTTTTAGTTCACTAAATTTCGTATCTTATCTAAGAAGTTTAGTTTATCTCAAAAGGCTTTAGAAGCTTTTGGAAAATTTTCAAAAGCGTTGTTAACAAGGAAAGACCAACATTCCTTCTCTCTTTCATGGGACTGATCTTATAACCTCTCCGAAGGATAAGGCAGGACTTTTTATAAAGAACTTTTATTCTGATTTGATCGAATCTTATGGCCATTATTTTCCATCCATTCCAATTAAACAGGTTAACCAATTGTTAGACATTCAAATCACTCCAATTGGACTCTTCTAAAGGTTGTGGCCCAGACAACATTCCTGCCATAGTCTTAACTATCGCAATACTGTCGACTTTCCTATATTAATAAATAGCAATCTTCTACTGAGTCCTCTTCTTTACGTCCTTTTGGATTATCGTTAACTACTGACTTTTCATTGAAGCCATATATACAATCGATTGCTAAATTTGCATCCGCTAAGACTGCTTCTCTTTATCGTGCTTGCCATTTCCTCTCTCCTGATTTTGTTCTCTACCTTTGCAAATCTTTTATTCGTCCCCGTACGGAACACTGTTGTCATATTTGGGCTGTTTCTTCTAATAATGCTCTTTCTCTTCTAGACAAGGTCTAAAAACGCATTGTAATTTTAGTTGGACCTGCTCTATCTGGTAAGCTTGTGCCTATTTTTCATTGTCGTAAAGTGGCATTTTTTTTCTCTCTTTTTCAAAATATACTATAATGGTCGCTGCTCAAAGGAGCTATCACCTCTAGTTCAAACAACTTAAACTCATTATCGTTTGACTGGTCATTCAGCAAAGTCTTATTTTTTTACTATATCAGTTCCTGCATGCTCTATAATCTTTATTCTTCTAGTTTTTTTTTTCCGCATTTCAACCCTTTCGAACTCTCTCCTATTAGTAACTCCCAACTTAAAAGTGGTTGCCTGCAGTCTTATTGGGAGTGAATCAGAATAAAAAATAAAAAAATTGCTTTCAACTTTGAGAATTTGTGTAGTGGTATATATTTGTTATACTACACTTTATCATGGTACAAAATGGTGAAGTTAGACTACCACCTTATATATGTATGTATATATATATATATATATATATATATATATATATATATATATATATATATATATATATATATATATATATATATATATATATATATATATATATATATATATAATTTCTTTCGTTAAAGATTAGAAAGTCTTATCATAGAGTAACTCTTTAAATGGTTAAACAAAATTTAGTTAACAAATATATACAACCATAAGTGGTTAATAATATGCAGACAAAGATACACATAAACATTTTAGTAAGTGATTTTCTATTTCTTTGCTTAATAGAGAATTGTGTAGTTTTTTTTAAACAATGAAGAGTTGCTTGCCCATCTTGTGATATATCTATCGAATTAAAATCCATGATTGTATTAAAGCATGAATAGTTGGTTTTGGAAGATGTTGATTTGGTAAACATTTATTGCATTTAAGGTTTTTAGTAATGGTTTAACAAGAGTGAGTTAATCTTTATTATAAACCTTGATGCATGTTTTAAACTTATACGATATGTATTCAATTTGGATTTGTGCGCATTTCCCTGTGTAAAATTAGAGTGCGGGGAATAACTTTGGATATAAGGAAAAAAAAAAGGTTTTATATTATCTTAGGACAACACAGGTTTAACTTTGTAGAATATTATTATTTACAAGTTTTTCTGTGTTAAGTAATGATAATGTGATCAGAAATATTTATTTTACTCTTTAAACAGTTTTGATTGTTTTTGAATTTTAAAACTTTCTATTGTACATCCAAAGCAAACATTAAAAAAAAAAAATTTGCTATGGATGTACAATAGAAAGTTTAAAAATAAGAAACAACACAAAATGCTTCATATTATTGCAAGTAAATTGATCATACTGTTGCTGTAGACTCGTGTATATTTTCTCGAGTATATCGCGTATATTTCTCGAGTATATTTCACGAGTATATCGAGTACATTTTCTCGAGTATATCGCGTATATTTCTCGAGTATATTGCGTATTTTTTCTCGAGTGTTATTGATACCTTTTTATGAAATTTTAGTTCAAACAAATTTTAACTATGACTTTCTGTAATTGAGGTCTTTGCAATGATGGCGAAACATTTTTTTTTTAAATTAAATGTATTTTTCATTTCAATTTTAAACTTTCTGTATTGCAAAAACACATTTATTAGATTTATGAGGTTTTCTAATTTTGCATTATTATCAGTATCAACAATCTGCACATTTAGTAAATAATGATTATAGCTTTTCTAAAGTTCTTAAGAAAACATAGCTATTTAAACCTATTATTACGTTATTACAATTGATGAGTGTTTTGCTAAATGGGGTAAGCCTATTTTTTTCAAAATTGAGTTTTGTCAACAATCGGATTCCTTATTGAAAAAGTTACAAATCTATGTATGCAGTATGAATAAAAAAGAATTCGTCATGTTTATTAACGATTACAAAATTAATCAAAAAATACTTCGCCGGATAATCTTTTTTTTTTCACTTTTCTTGAAATAATAAAACTTAAATAATAAAACTTAAATAAAATAATAAAAATAATAAAACTTAAATAATAAAAACGCCCTTCAATTTTATTTTTATTAATATATTTTTGCAACAAAGTGTTTTTAATCGAATTAAAATAACTTTTACATAAAAAATTCTGTAAAAATATTTTAAATGTTAAAGTATAGCTTCCATTTTAAATAATCTTATTATTTCTAAAAGCATTAAATTTTGAAACGATTATCAGTTCAGAGGAAGAACTTATGAAACACATTTCTAGAATTGTTATTCAAGCAATTCTATCCGCACTTAAAAAGTAATATAATGATGTAAAAAAGTGATTTATTGCAAAGAAAGAGACATTATTTAAACAAGTTGTTATTTTACTAGGTTACGTTACGGAGACGACGGCATTGTAATGTTCTCCTAAACCATATTGATGTCTATGATACCTATGAAGAAAATGTAAATTACAAATTTTCTGATTTTCTGAATTCTAATGTTACTAAAGCATATAATAAGTAAATTAAATAAACTTTACTTACGATATACGAATCGGTTGCTTATCATATTCTTCACCAATCATTAACGGAGGATTTGATGCTTGAAGAATTTCTATTGGTTGTTTATAAATCTGAGAAATCGCTCTTAGCTAAATAAAAAAGTACGCAATTCAACTAAAAAATCAAAACCCATGATTTATCAAACTTTAAATTTTTTATGCAGATAGATGATTTAATGTTAATACTTTATATATAATTTTCTTTTTTCCTTTAACCCTTTAATCAGCACCATTATTTTTTAGACTAAATGTATAAAAAAATTATTAAAAACACAGCATATGTAAGAAAACATGTTAGAAATACTTGAAAATATATATTTTTATATTAATAGTCTTTTATTAAATAGTAGATTTAGAAACATGGTGCAGCACATAACCCTACATCACAAGGGGTCCACTCTTAACGAGAATATTTTCTTCTGCCCTTCTTACTGAATAAAACACACCTCCGTTGAGGGGCAGAAACTGATTTTATTTCTTGTGCATACGATAGGAATGACGATGCATTAATCGCATTGGATTACCATCAAGACTTGGTTTTCCACCCTGTCCTGATGTTACTATGTCATAACCATAAAAAGAAACTAAAGCACTAACAAATTCTATTCTGAATTCTGAAAGGCTTCAGTTTACCTCCTAACATTTTGTGAATAACTTGTGCATTAAATATGGAAAGATTAATGAGATGGAAATAAAACTTCTTTTACCACTTTTTCAACCTTTTACGTTGCGTAGGAGATGGTCATTTGATCACTAAGATCAATGCCACCCATGTTGCTGTTGTAAATTTGGATAGCAGTTGGTACAATAGGATATAACAAAAGAAAAACAAAAACAAAGGATAGAGTGAAACTTGAACTTAAACTAACTTAAAGACATATAAGTCTTCTTGCCTTATTCTAACAGATATGTAGAAGATACAACTTTCAGAAACAAAAGACAACAATCCACGCCTTGGAAGTATTTTATATGGCAAAGCAGGATAAAGCAATCATTTTTTTTATTAAAGTGATAAATTATTTAAAAAAATTGCTAACCTCTAATTGGCCGCCCCATAAATTTGTATATCTAATATCATGACAATACTTTGTATACTCATCTAAATAAAGTAACTTAGAACAGTGTATAGATTAAAAAAAAAACACCCCTAACCCCTGTTTAATATAATATATACAATTTAATATACTATAAGGTAATTTATAATAATATAATATATATTATATAATATATAATAACAATCAACTAAAGTTGTTGTTTTTACAATAAAAAATTTAAACAATGAATAATGCTAATCAGTTGCCTTAAAGAAAAACTTTTTGTTAATTTTTAAAATACTTTTTAAAATACTATATATATAAATATATATATATAAATATATAAATATATATATATATATATATATATATATATATATATATATATATATATATATATATATATATATATATATATATATATATATATATATTAGTGGTATAAACTTTGTTGGTCATGTTGGAATTTTAATACACAGTATGTCTAAAAATAATATTAGGGTATCATATTATTGTTGTATAATTTTTTTATTTTATGTTTGCATCACGGCTTGTATTGGGGCGAACTGTTTTAAATTTTGTAATTGAACTTTTTGCAAGAGCTTTAGAGCATTTTCAAGCATATAGCGCTAATAGAATCCATCAACCAAGATGTTGTAAAACATAGCCGAGGCCGGGTTTTTGACCAGGGCTGCATAAACATTTATCCATCCTAAAGTATAATTTTTTTATTCAAAATTCATGTTTTACTTTGTATATATATGCAATATAAACATCATTATGATCAACATGATCATCATTATCATCATCATTATCACCATCATCATCATCATCATCATCATCATCATCATCATCATCATCATCATCATCATCATCATCATCATCATCATCATCATCATCATCATCATCATCATCATCATCATCATCATCATCATCATCATCATCATCATCATCATCATCATCATCATCATCATCATCATCATCATCATTATCATCATCATTATCATCATCATCTTCTCTTTTGGCAAATGCTACACCATATAAATACTAAGGTTTATATAAATACTAAAGTTTATATAAAGGATATTGTATACCAGCATCTAAATAATTCGCAAACATATATGTTTATATCCATAATATGTATGCATAAAGCGTACATATTATGGATACAAACATATATGTTTGACTTGATGAGTAGAAATAAAAGCTTGTGAGATGTATGCATCTCACAAGCTTTTATTTCTACTCATTAAGTCAAACCTCATTCTACTATATATTTTTTTCACGATTTTGAACAGTTGCTTTATTAATCATTTATTTCATCTTTTTTACAAGAACATCACTCTAATGAACAAATGTCCTTTTATTATTTCAAAAAGCCCATGTAAGGTTCTGTCTGATGTTAAGCTCTGTTATTCTCAGTTTACTAAATCTTGTATCTTATATCAGATAGTAGGTTCTGGAGACTTTTGGTTAGTCTTCAACAATGTCATTAACTAAAGTAAGTCTAACATTAATTCTTATTAATTATACAATATTTATTAATATTTAATTTTTAAAAAGTGTTAAATAAGTGGTTCCAGTTTTTCAAAACTCTAGAAAACACTTTGACCTCTCTAACTATTAGTCTTCACTCTGTTTCTTTATATAAATGTTTTGAGATTATTAAATTATTTCTTACTCACTGCAGTAATAAAGTTATTCTTGAAGATCTACACTTTTCTTTATTTCAAGTAACTTTAAGGGTACCAAAAGGCATATTGTGGTACCCTAAAATCTTTGCTCTTGTATTGTTTTTTATCTACAATATCAATATTTATAAAAATTTAACAATTAAAGTGGCTCTATTTGTTGACAACTCAACTTTATACTCTTGTCTTGACAAAGAATCTTCACTTTTCGATTGCTTAGAACAAGCAGCTAATTTTTAATCTGATCTCTCTTCTGTAACAGCCTAAGGCTTGCCATGGCTTATGGATTTAAATTCTGGAATTTTTGTTAGACAACAAAACTCATTTATTTACTGCAAAAAAATATTGCAATAGTGTTGGTATTTTTATATTGATGAATAACAACCTTCTTACTCTCAGACAAAGTCATAGCACATTATATATGTAATGCAGTAAATGTAAAGCACATTGTAAATGTAATGAGGTTGTGGTGTAGTGGTAGAGCACTCGCGTCATAAGCAAGAGGTACCAAGTTCAATCCCCACCACGTCCCTGGTACTACCGTGCTCAACTTGTTTCTCTGCACAGGGGCCTTGGTTGTCAAGGTTCATGTTTCAGAGTTATATAGTTGAGAGAGGGTTATAACCACAATTAAATAGCCTCCTTGTCTGTAGTGGCATTTTCAGTGTTGGGAGGCAAATTAACATTAAAAAAAAAATAATGATAAATTAGACCTGCTTTATTTGCCAAGCTTGAGGTCACTTACTACCAAGATGAAAAATAAACCTCATACTGTAACCAGATGAACATCATTAATAAAAAAAGAATTAGTATGTAAGAATTAATCAAGTTATATAAGCTATTTTATTAATTCCAAAAAGCAAAAAAATCATAAAACAGCAAAACACGAGGTTTACAAACTTTTTACAATGACAAAAAAAAAGACAAAGAATATATATACATATATATTTTTTCTTGACCAGTTCTCATTCTCTCACAACAACAAATTAACATTTTTTTTTATTTTCATTAAATCCAACTTTGGTTTTTACAAATATTTACATAAATTTATATTGAAAAACAATCCTCAAATATACCATAAAAATTGTCATTAAAAAACCCCTTAACATATTAACAAATTTATTAATTAAAAGCAATGTGAATCAAAAACCACGTAATCTGGCGATTACGTGGATTTTGATTCACATTGAGGACAGGCTTCAGGATCATTTCTGATAACTAGTGCTGTGAAGGTAAAATTCACTGAAAAATTTTCCGGTAAATTTACCGAAAAATTTTGAAATTTTTTTTTACTCATTTTTAATTTTTTTTTTTTAAAAAAAAGATTTTTTTTAAAGGAAAATTTAACCTCTTTGAATTAAATTTTACCGGTAAATTTTGAATCAAATTTTACCAGAAAATTTACATCACTACTGATAATAACCTGAAAGCCCAAATTGAGAA